>NC_062532.1:6695882-6968382 GCF_022655615.1 Tachysurus fulvidraco
GGTTCTGGAGACTGTGTGTATGTGTAAATCATAAATACAGATAGGTTAAGGTTTTATTTTTCTCTATTACATCTAGCAGAACATACTCAGGTGCTGTGTGTGTGTGTGTGTGTGTGTGTGTGTGTGTGTGTGTGTGTGTGTGTGTGTGTGTGTGTGTGTGTGTGTGTGTGTGTGTGAGAGAGAGAGAGAGAGAGAGAGAGGGAGAGAGAGAGAGAGAAAAGCTCTTTTTCACAGGATTATTCTCTTTGACCAATAACCAGAGGATTTTTTTGGGTCATAAATCTGATAAATCATCATTAATCTCCCTGACATTGTGTGTAAAAAGCCCACGCAATACGACGGATGCCTGTCGTGTTCGTCTGTCCAGGTTTTCAGCGCATCACAGTGCCCTCTTATAACGTCCCAGTCTTAAAAGAGAATGACATTCTATTAGGACTGAATAATGAGTTTTTTATCCCATGCCATTTACACAACCAGCTGAAACGGGTTATAAGGTAAGAGAGCACGGCCCTGGATTTCTGTATGAAGACAATAGTGACACGTGTCTACGTTCGAGAGATAATGTACTGTATAGAGCTTTTCAGGTCCATCGCATGTCATCCAGGCATCTTGTTTGGATCAAAAGTAGCTGAACACAACTATCTGACCTTACTGTGAATTCCTGACTCGTAGAAAACACGAGCATGAAAACGGGCCGTCTCGTTTCCGTGCACGCCTACAAAGCCCCAAAAAGAAATGACACATCACAGAACTTTTAAACGGTGGCAGGAACGAGAGCGTAAGGTCATAAGAGCTGTAACCTGAAAGCTGATGGTTTCACAGAAAAGAGCGAAAGAACGCTAGAATACGGCAGGAATAAATCCTCACTTTCCTTGTGAAATATATCATTTAACTTTTTACTCATTCGTATGTATGTATGTATGTATTATTTTGTTGCGAAAATTTCTACAGGGTTTCATCGATTTGCTTGATGTTTAAAACTCGGAGTTTATACAGTACCTGTGACATCATAAGTCTTGTTTTTTTCTCTCTCTCTTTTCTGTAAGAGCACAAAAGACATTGGAGAGAAGCTTGTGCAATGAAATGCTTGTGCAATGACTATTTCATTCCAAAGCCCAGTTTGGCTGAAGCAAGTTTTCTTATAACGTCTTAGTCCTTATTTGAGAAATTAGTTGTTTCTATGGCAACACAAGGAGAGCATCTTTTTTTTTTTTTTTTTTGGATAGGAATGTCTGATGTGTCCTTACTTTTCTGACTAGTGATTAAAAGCTGAAAGAACATTGACTCTGCAATAATCAAGGTGTTTTTGGCTGTTCTGCAGAAGGTTATGTAGGTAGTCACGGTTCCGAGACTAATGGTGTGTTTTCACACTTGGGGCCAAATACTTGAGTCTGCACCCATTCTGGGATTTCAAACAAGAACATTAAGACTTCACTAATCCTACTGAAGTCAGGGTTTAAATGGCCATGAATCTGGGGGGGATAAAAATTCAAGTGAGAAAATGACCCAGTTGGGAAGCGTCACAGAATTCCAGTTTGTTGTATTCCCGTCTGTGCGCCAACAGCAATAATCACATCGCGACCATGAATTGTTCCCGTCACGTCACGCTTGTCCTCCCCTTTAGCTACATATCTAACCTTCATTCACTTTCTTCACTTTCTTCAGAGGAAAGGGCAGCCATTTATGCTGCGGAGCCCGGGGAGCAGTTGGGGGGTTCGGTGCCTTGCACAAGTGCACCTAAGTCGTGGCCGGCCCGAGACTTGAACCCACAACCTTAGGGTTAGGAGTCAAACTCTCTTACCATTAGGCCATGACTTCCCCCATATATATTGAATACAGTATATCGAAGCCATGCCTAAACATGATGGTATGGATGCACGTCCTTGTCGCTCTTACTCCACTGCTCTTCTGATACGGATGACGAGCCCTGAGAATCCAGACAACAAGGACAGCATAACATTCCCAGGTTCAGGAAGTACCGCAGTCGCAATTGCCAGATACAGAAAGGTTGCATGTGGCCACTCACAATTGAACAGAATGCTGCGTACTGTACTGTACATGACAACATTTTTCTAATGACTAAATGATTAAAAAGGTACCGTATTTACCGTAGTAGAGCTGTTTCCCGTGACCGCGTATTTTTCCATACGTCGGCACAGTCTGTAAAATAGCGTGGCCCTTAAATTCATATCGTACCTCAATTCCTCCAGTTCTGGAAATTGAATTCAGGCTCATTTAGTGCAGGTAATCCAGCCTTTGTTGGGCTGCATTAGGCATTATAATCAGCATTATATCAGCTCTTTTATATTCTTCAGCATAATGCACAAATATGCGTGAAGACGTCGAGCAGCTATCGAGGCTTCTAACGGCTCTACCGTCAACGTACACTCAATAATGGGGATGTGGTAGCTCAGAGGTTAAGGTGTTGGGATACTGATCGGAAGGTCATGGGTTCGAACCCCTCCGTTGTAAGTCACTCTGGAAAAGGGTGTCTGCTAAATGCCGTTTTTGTAAATGTAAATTAAACAAAAGAAACAAAGCATTGCAAAAAGTCTCATCAAGAGGAGAATGGGACAGAGGACAAGCGTGTGAAAGCAGGGACCACTTACAGGATACCCAGGTGACAACGTCGATACTGATATTTTGCAAGGAAACAAGCCCACAGGAGTCCTCCATTCGTTTCGAAATGAAACCGAGCAAGCGAGTCCGAGATATAAAGCCGTCCCATTACGTGTTAGCTAAATCGATACTGTAGCTCTAAAGAAGTAAATAGAACGAAGCTAGGCCACTATATATATATTTCTTTAAATAAAATACATGTTGGAAATTATTTCTAGAGATTTTATTGACTTGATTAACTGATTGATTCTTTGTCCTGATACGGCATGCCTTGTGTCTCTGTGTCGCAGGAGTCTCTTCAGAACTATGCTTTCTTGGTCTTCGTCTTCGTGTGCGTCTTTGCCGCCATCTACATCGTCGTCGTCCTACCAGAGACCAAGAACAAAACCTTCATGGAGATCAGTCAGAGTTTTGCCAAGATCAATAACATCCCCCAGCTGGTAGAAGCGGAGATGGAGGATGTCCTGGACGTCCAACCAGAAAAAAACAATACACTGAGCCTGAACGCTGGAACTGTTAACGGTAAACATTCTGTCGGGAATCATGTAGCTAACGGCGAAGTGCAATCAGAGAGCTGCTTCTGACACGGTTATAGTTACATATAAGTGCAGAAATAAATTCTTTACATAACGATACGCTGCTGTTCATTTTATTTACAAATTTGCTAACACGGGTGTGAAGTTAATTTTATTTACATATCCTTTAATGAATGAATTTTAGGTCATGCTGTACTGTAGTTGTTGGTGAAACGCCATCAAGCCAGTTACCATTCATATATACATACTGTACCACTTACATGATGAATAGGAGCTATTCCACCTTTTTATTTAGCATCCCGCCATCGCAAATATCGTCTCATTGTTGCTGCTTTGTTTAAACATTTGTCAATGTTTACAATAATTATTGCTATAATGTAATAAAAAAGGCGAAGGCGGGAATCGAACCCCCAACCCTGGAGGTGTGAGACAAACATGCTAACTACTAAGCCACAGTTCCTGCCTCCGCCTTGTGTGTGTGGAGTTTGCATGTTCTCCCTGTGCCTCGGGGGTTTCCTCCGGGTACTACGGTTTCCTCCCCCGGTCCAAAGACATGTATGGTAGGTTGATTGGCATCTCTGGAAAAATTGTCCGTAGTGTGTGAGTGAAGGAGAGTGTGTGTGTGTCCTGTGATGGGTTGGCACTCCGTCCAGGGTGTATCCTGCCTTGATGCCAGATGACGCCTGAGATAGGCACAGGCTCCCCGTGACCCGAGGTAGTTCGGATAAGTGGTAGAAAATGAATGAATGAATGAATGTAATAAACATGCTATAATAAGTTGGATTAACATTTTAAATATTGTCGAATCATTTAGTGTTTTGAATACATTTTAAAACGAAATGGGAAAATTTGTTGAAATTGTCTAATATTGTTGTAATAGGTTGTAATACAAAGTTGCACATGTACAGTGTATCATGGTATACAGTAGACTCCTGTGTCTTGTACTGTAATAATAATAATGCTAATATTCACAACCAGGACGGTCCGAGGACAAGCAGGTCGACAAGCAGCGGTATAGAGTTCTCTGTGTTATTTGTAAATGAAATAAAATGCAATGTGCAGAAATTTCCAGCTACGAATAACTGATTCTTCGAGGCACGAAAACGATGCCAGTGAATGTGGGGACTCGTCTATCAAAATATTCCGACGGCATTCACGAGGTTGTAATCCATGTAAATCTACATTTTTATGCTGTCTTTGAACTTTATATTCCATTGTAATTCCATCAATCCGTATCATCTCCAAAAATCTAGCGTTAGCCAATAGAACAAAGCGAACCGTTCTGCACTCAAATCCATCAGTGAACAGTATATACTGTACAGTAACTTCAGCTAGACATCACGTTATAATTAGAATGAATTTCAGATGAGGATGGTTTGTGTCGAGGTTTCGTCCTCATATCCTCTCGGGCAGTTTTGCCCTTAATGCCACCGTCGCCTATGGCTTGCTCGTTAGCGCTAAATTTATCTAGTTATTATTTATAGTGTCTGTGTCCACTGTTAAAAATGAACTGAACTGAACTACTGGCAAACAAATAGGAAAAAAGTTCTGGACGTTATGGCGTACAATGTTTTTATACAATTTGTAATAATAGCCTGAGTGAGTTTTTTTTTATAGTGGTTCTAGCTAGCTACGTTATCAGTGAAAAACACAGATTATGTTATATGAGCTGTTAAAGCTCTGAGGTATAGAAACCGGGTGGCATGTGTCATGTTTGTGATTTTGGAAGTGTTTCCACTGCACTGTCTGCAATCACTTCAAACTTCGATGAACCGGATCTCTCACAGGAGAAAACGGAGCTCTATGACGTTTGGTTACTATATGTATAAATCCATTTATAAATCCATTTAGATTTGTACTGAAATTCTGCTGATTTCAGCCCGATCCTATTCGTATGATTAGACCACCGTTGCATTCGGAATACACACATTATCTAGTCATTGCTCATGCACAGAGAAAAAAAAACAAAAAAAAAACACAGAAGTCGTATTTGGGAAGAGTTTTTATAAGCAAAGAGAGAAAAGAGTAGAAATAGGTAATGCACAGCACCTTTATATTGCGTGCTTATCCATTGGGATTATCAGGATTATTCCTCCAGATATGACGCTGTGAGCCTTTAATGAGCATGAGCAATGGAACGAGAGTAGATCTGAAGTCTGGAAAAATGAACTTGGAACTTTGTGTATTCTATGTACAATAGTATGCAGCATTGTTAATAAAGGAAAGCCAGGACTATATACAGTGATACCTCGAGATACGAGTGCTTTGACATACAAATTTTTTGAGATACGAGCTGTGATTCGACCAAATTTTTGCCTTGAGATACGAGCAAATTTGTGAGATACGAGAGTCGCAAAGTCGCTGCGTGAGGTGCCGACCATCTGTAATTTTCGGATCCGTTTTGAGCGATGGATCCGTTAAAAACTTTGAACTTGTGCGACTACACCGCATCTGATATGCCGACAGGTTTTTATTAAAATGACCGGCAGATGTTAGTGAGGAAAGAGTGACAAAAAAGGCAAAAGCAAGTGAAGAGAAAAACGATGAAGATTCACAAATAACCTGCCTGATCTGTCTGGACTTCTTAATGTACCCTCAAACTCAAACGACCTAGATGCAATGACTAACAGCATAGACGCTATACTCACTAGCACATTAGACACTGTTGCCCCAGTCAGATTACAGAAGGTTAGAGATAAAACACTTGCACCATGGTATAATAGTCACACACACACCCTCAAGAGAGAAACCCGTAACCTCGAACGGAAATGGAGAAAAACTAAATTAGAGGTGTTTAGAATAGCGTATAAGGACAGTATGTCCAGCTATAGACAGGCTCTAAAAGCTGCTAGGGCTGAGCACCTGAGCAAACTCATAGAAAATAACCAGAACAATCCCAGGTTTTTATTTAGCACAGTGGCTAGTTTAACAAAAAATCAGAAATCTGAACACACTATTCCATCACATTTCAGTAGTGAGGACTTTATGAGATTCTTCACTGATAAAATCGAAAGTATCAGGAATAAAATAGGTGACGCCCAACATATGAGAGCAACCAGTGACACAATCTCACCTAAGGCTTTACACAGCTTTACAAGTACAGGACAGGAAGAGTTAGATAAACTTATTACTACAGCTAAATCAACAACATGTTCACTAGACCCCATCCCAACTAAATTACTGAAAGAAGTGTTACATAAAGCTGGTGAGCCTCTTCTTAATATCATTAACTCCTCGTTATCTTTAGGTTACGTCCCGAAGTCTTTTAAGTTGGCAGTTATTAGGCCACTCATCAAAAAACCTAACTTAGACCCTAATGAACTATCAAATTACAGACCTATCTCACACCTCCCGTTTATGTCTAAAATACTTGAAAAGGTTGTGTCTGTTCAACTGAGCTCCTTCTTACAGGAGAGCAACATCCTTGAAGAGTTTCAGTCAGGTTTCAGGCCCCATCATAGCACAGAAACTGCACTTGTTAAAGTTACAAACGACTTGTTCTTAGCTTCGGACCAAGACTGTATGTCACTATTAGTTCTACTTGACCTTAGTGCTGCATTCGACACTATAGATCACAACATTCTTCTAGATCGCTTACAATATTACACAGGTATTCATGGTCAGGCTTTAAGCTGGTTTAGATCCTACCTGTCTGACCGATACCATTTTGTAGAATTAAATGGTGAATCCTCCAGTTTACTACCAGTTAATTATGGGGTCCCTCAAGGATCAGTTCTAGGACCTCTGCTTTTCTCTATATACATGCTTCCATTAGGGAACATTATTAGAAGACATGGGATTAGTTTCCATTGTTATGCTGATGACACACAGTTATATATCTCATCAAAACCAGATGAAATAGCCACAGTGTCCAAATTAACTCAGTGCTTTAGAGAGATAAAAGACTGAATGAGCTGCAACTTTCTATTGTTAAACTCCGATAAAACTGAAATACTACTCATAGGTCCAAAAACAAGTGCACATAAAATCTCACAACTTAACTCCCATTTAGAGGGATGTACTATTACAAGTAGCTCGACAGTGAAAGACCTCGGTGTTATATTAGACAGTAACTTGTCTTTTAAAAATCATATCGCCCATACTACCAAAACAGCCTTCTTCCACCTTAGAAACATTGCCAAGCTGAGAAACATCCTGTCTGTATCTGATGCTGAGAAGCTAGTTCATGCGTTCATGACCTCTAGACTGGACTATTGTAATGCATTACTAGGTGGTTGTCCTGCATCTTTAATAAATAGGTTACAGTTAGTCCAAAATGCAGCTGCCAGAGTTCTCACTAGGACAAGAAAGTATGACCATATAACCCCAATTTTATCATCTCTACACTGGCTACCTGTTAGGTATAGAATTGACTACAAACTGCTGCTACTTACGTACAAGGCTCTTAATGGTTTAGCTCCCATGTATCTAACTAGTCTTCTAACACGTTACAATCCTTCACGCTCTCTGAGATCACAAAACTCAGGGCTTTTGGTAGTTCCCAGAATATCTAAGTCTACTAAAGGTGGTAGAGCATTTTCTTATTTAGCTCCCAAACTTTGGAATAGTCTTCCTGATAGTGTTCGGGGCTCAGACACACTTTCCCAGTTTAAATGTAGATTAAAAACTCATCTCTTCAGTCAGGCGTACCATAATACATCCCATAATATCATGCACCAGTACATCAGACCAGCGCATTTTTATGAACGGCTGATATGTTAATCCCTTTCCACTGCTTCTCTCTTTGTACCTATCCCGAGGCATCCAGACACTGTACCAGCTCCCATCGTCCTCTGTGGGACGAAGCCTTTGGACATCCACTGAGCCGAGGCCGACTCTAAGAATCCTGAGACATCTCCAGTTAGACTCTGTGGTACTCAGAAGATCAGAAGTCCTTGAACCTCACACCAATACACCATTTGTTTGACTGTATATTACAATCACACCCCCAGTGTCACCCATATGAGGATGGGTTCCCCCTTGAGTCCGGTTCCTCTCAAGGTTTCTTCCTTTACCAATTTAAGGGAGTTTTTCCTTGCCACTGCTGCCTGAGTCATCTCAGACTTGCTCATAGGGGAATAAATACATACACACTGTGAACTATATACATCTAATAATAATCTAGAATTTTTATTCTGTTAATTCTTATTTCTTTTATTATTCGTTATTTCCTTTATCATTAATTATGTTTACCTTCTGCTCTATGTTTATGTTCTGTAAAGCTGCTTTGAGACAATGTCTATTGTAAAAAGCGCTATACAAATAAACTTGAATTGAATTGAATTGAATTGAAGAAAATTAAGCAAAATTAATGTAAAGAAAACAGAAATTGTGGCAATTAAGTTAAGAGAATTTCAGTTAAGTTTGTTCATTTTAGTGAAGTTTAATTAAGTTCCATTTAAGTGTAAAGTAACATTAAGAGTGTACAGTAGCGAGTAAGTGAACGAAAGTGTAATTCCTCCTAACTCCTCCGTCTGTTTACTCCTCCCTCAACCTCCATGCGCAAAGTATTTTTTTAACATTCTCTTTTATTACTGTATGTTTTTATATAATATTTGTCATTTATAAATACAGTTTCTGTACATTTTTCATATTCAAAACACATAAACAAAACAACTGGAGTGGAATTGTGCGAGCTGGAGCGGATTTGTGGGATTTCAATTCATTTAAATGGGGAAAATTGCTTTGAGATACGAGCAAGGTCACGGAACGGATTAAACTCGTACTGTATCTCGAGGTATTACTGTACAGTGTATATATATATATATAATATATACACAGTACACTTCTATAGACCTGTCTGATTTGTCCCTTTTCAGTCTATGAAATACTATGGAAAAAAACTCATGTAACACAGTCTCATGTCCTGAAATCCAGTTAGGTATTAAATCAGATTCAAAACCACCTGTGCTTGTCCTGTTTTTTTTTTTTTTTTTGCTCTGTCAGATTACAGGATGCTGTTGCACCACTCAGGAGTCTATAGCTAAGATAACTTGAAGCCATTAGCCAAGTTTGCTAGCATGTTAGTGTCACAGACGTAATTGATTTTCGACATAGGAACTCACCGAATCAGGACATGCAGGATACAGAAATTAGATTTATTCTGACTTTATTAAATCAGCGGGTTTTAATTTTGCTGCTCTAAATATAAATACAGACGGTTTAGTCCGGTCGGTCTCCCAGAGCGGAGACAAGTTCGGACATTTTCACTCTGGAGACGACAGTTTAATCAGGTGCACAGCAGATGGGAGAGAGGGAGGGAAAGACAGAGAGATAGAGAGATGAGGAATTGGATGTTGATGGTATGTGTGTGTGAGAGAGTTAGAGAGCGAGTCAGGGTACGAGTGTGTGAGTGAGTAAGGGACTGGGTGAGTGAGTGAGTGGGTAAGTAAACAAATGAATAAGTGTCAGCTAATTGAGTTGATCCCGCCTCCGCCTTGTGTGTGTGGAGTTTGCATGTTCTCCCCGTGCCTCGGGGGTTTCCTCCGGGTACTCCGGTTTCCTCCCCCGGTCCAAAGACATGCATGGTAGGTTGATTGGCATCTCTGGAAAATTGTCCGTAGTGTGTGAGTGTGTGTGTGAATGAGAGTGTGTGTGTGCCCTGTGATGGGTTGGCACTCCGTCCAGGGTGTATCCTGCCTCGATGCCCGATGACGCCTGAGATAGGCACAGGCTCCTCGTGACCCGAGAAGTTCGGATAAGCGGTAGAGAATGAATGAATGAATGATTGAATAATTGAGTTGAAGTTAGCATTAACTAAAAATCCAGACAAGCTTGATTGGACGTGTGTGTGTGTGTGTGTGTAACAGCAAAGTCCTGTTCTTCCTATATTAATCATTTTCATTATAATCTAACTGCAACCCTCACAAATTGTGCAATATGGCTGCTGAATGTAATTAACAGCGAGTCACGTGCATGACACTAAACGTGAAGCTAAACTGTGTCTGAGGCCCTCTAGTGGCTGGCTGCATTTTTAAGCCCCGCCCATTCCCATGCACAATTTTGAATTTAAGTTACACCTCCACAAATGATTTTCCTGGACCGGTGTCCTGTCATTTTTACAGTTCAGTTTGCCTTCATATTCTGATGAGCGGGGATGCAGTTTGTAGCGAAACCGTGTCTTGTTCTGCTGTAAACTGTAACTAAGCTACAAGTTTTACAACTGCATAGTAAAACCCTTGTCTGCTGTGTGAACATTAAAATAACGATATAAACTGGGTTTAAATACATGTAAGAGCTGTATCTCTCATCCTGTACAAGCATTACTGAACCTCCTAGAGGGTTACAACCTGGAACCGAAATGGACCTAATTGGGATTTTATGTCTATTGAGATTATGTAAGACTTTAATTGCACACCAGTGAACTCCATTTAACTAATTTACACTGACATTACAATTACACTTATGGCATTTGGCTGGCAGCTGGTCCTTTTATACTAATGGGGGTGAATACTTATGCATCGGGAACTTTTACATTTTAAATATTTGTAAATGTTGGACACTGTATGGATTTTATCTCCATATCATCTCGAATGTTCTAGCCATTTCTAGACGGTACGATAGCTCAGGGCTTAATCGGAACGTGTTGTCAATTGTTCCGCATAACGAAAAATAAATATCTTCTCCATCTTTCTTGAGACGTCCTCCACCTTGGTAAGGTTACATCTTATAACGTTTTCAAAGCCTAACCAAAGGAAGCGAACGTCATCTCATCCCTGCACTGCAGTGGCGTGTTAAATCCTCACAATAAATGATGTGCAGAAGTTGTAATCAGTTTTAGTGTCATTATGGCCTGTGAAATTTGTTTTGATGAAACAACCAATTGATCAAAGATTACACAGATACATGGATAGATGGATGGATGGACAATACAGCAAGGTAGATAAGCAGAGGTAAATTATGTTATGCAGAACTGCAGATCTTTATTGAAATTTAATAAAAACAAATACATCAGGACTCACAGCCTTTTACGCTTTAACCCCCCAGTGTTCAAACTAAATGTACACCCATGAGCAAGAGGTCAAGTCAACAATCATGGCTACTGTTTATTGGAGAGATCAAAAAGTAGACACGATGACTAGAGGTATTGCCAAAATCTATAGCTAGGACAAGACGGATACAGGACGAGACTGGGAAACTGCTCCAACATGAAATCAACCAGGAGAACCTGAACACGTATTATAGTATACTGTACTTCTCTGTCTATATACCGTAGGTAAGGGGCAGGTGCCTCGACCTGTATTTTCGTTAGCAAGGGACGTATAGTGTAGTTAGGATTTTGGTTTCACTTTTGTTTGCAGATGAGCATAACTAAACAAAAGCAGTGTTACGTAGGTAGCAGGTTTATCGTTTCCTGTTTTTCTTTTCTTTAGCGCTACCATTGTCTAGTCCCACCTGTTGTAGTAGTTTTGTATATTATTGTATATATTATTATTGTAAATTATTATAGATATTATAAAAATATTATAGATTGATGTCAGGGGGGCACGGTGGCTTAGTGGTTAGCACGTTTGCCTCACACCTCCAGGGTCGGGGTTCGATTCCCGCCTCTGCCTTGTGTGTGTGGAGTTTGCATGTTCTCCCCATGCCTCGGGGGTTTCCTCCGGGTACTCCGGTTTCCTCCCCCGGTCCAAAGACATGCAGGGTAGGTTGATTGGCATCTCTGGAAAATTGAATGAAAGTGTGTGTGTGCCCTGCGATGGGTTGGCATAACACCTGATAACAACCCTGAAGTGGATTATTTTCCTTTACCAACATGTCCCAAAGACTTCTATACCTCAAGGACCTGCCAATGTTTTTATTTATTAATTGCTGTCTAGCACAATTACCCATCACCTCAAAAGTTCAATTCCTGCCTCAACCATGTGTCCAGGTTCTCCCTGTGCTTCGAGGGTTTCCTCAGGTTTCCTACCCAGTCCAAGTATATATTCTGTAATCATATGTTGTAAGGTGTCTGGCATCACTAAATTGTCTAGTGTGTGTGAATTGGTGTGAGCGCAATTGTGTCCTTTGCTGGTTTGCCATCCCGTCCATGGTTCTTCCAGACTAGGGTGAACCCAGACCTCTGGGATAGACTCCAGGCTCCCTGTGACCCTTTGTAGTGGTACAAAAAAAAGATGGACAGAACAGCTATTGTAACATCTATAAACATCCTTCACCAGTCA
The DNA here is from genome assembly GCF_022655615.1 of Tachysurus fulvidraco. Taxonomy (NCBI): domain Eukaryota; kingdom Metazoa; phylum Chordata; class Actinopteri; order Siluriformes; family Bagridae; genus Tachysurus; species Tachysurus fulvidraco. Next base: position 6,708,202 of record NC_062532.1, read on the forward strand.
CTTTCCCCTGCAGTTCATTTTACAACAAAAAAGCAGTTTTGGAATATGATGTCCTACAAGATCATATATAGTATGGGGGTTTGGGGGGTCCATCTATTTTTGGCCACACACACATACCACTTGATCGACTTGTCAGGGTACTATTTGTTCTCTACCAAAGTAAGGCAAGGCTATCAGTCTTCTCCAGCTACATTCCCATTGCCAGAACTTCAGTCCCAAATAATGAACACTGCAATCCAAAAGCAATAAGTAAAATCATTTTTTTTGCATCATACCACCATGAAGATTATTCAGATTAAATGTCTACAACACAAATGATATCTCAGAATCGCAGCTATTACACAGTCAACATCTCACACAAACACAACAGGATAGAGAAGGAACCAATCAACAAACAGAGTGAGTTGAGGACAGGAAGCTATGACTATATAAGGCAAGCAGGGTGTATTAAAGGGGATAAAGTGCTGGTTCAGTGGAAGTGGTTTCGGTCAGGAGCTAACAAATCTTTTATGAAATCATGAATATAAACAATATGATTTGGAATGCAGCCTTCTTTGTAGCGCACCTTTTTTTATTCCTTATCTTTATACATTTTCTTTTCTCATATTTTTTTCAGTGGCTGTTGTATTTATTCGGCTGTATTGTTGTGCCACCTGCTCCTTCGCCCTCGCTGAGCTCTCCTAAGTTATTCTGACGTTGTCATCGCAACCGATTCAGTATGCGTCACCATACACAGACACACACACACACACACACACACACACACACAAAAACAATCTGGAATGTTTTATAATCTGCTCACCTTGTCATTGGCTCACAGCTGGTTCACTTGGCATCCAAATCTTGTTCACTCACCCTTATCTGTCCCTCTTTCAAAAGATATGCATTTTATCCTCTGCATTTCCCATCATGTGTCGCTCGGATTGAACCCTTTTATCAATCTCTCTCAAAACGTCTGAACCGAACCGCTATGTGGTGCGCTGTTTTGGTTGTCGAATATTTTGCAATTACCGCGGGTCTGAAAGCCACAGGTATATCCAGTGCCCTCCAGAATGCCCATGATGCACCGTGGCATTTGAATATATAGTGTGTGATGATGATGATGATGATGGTATGATTGAGATGCTATTCGTGTAGACTCTGTTGTGAATACAGTGTGTGTAGTGATGGTGTTTGTAACAGTTTGATGAAACAGATCCATTACTGAACAGGCTGGTTCTGCTCCCGATTACTGCACTAGCTGGTTTAAGACGAGCAAATAGCGTTCAGGATTCTTCCTCATTATGGTTTCTCATTTCCACTTGTCCAGCTGTGCAGGAGGCAGGTAAATAGTGTGTGTTAGGCTGACTAGTCTTCATCCATCAGCGAGCAGCGTAGCTTCATTATCAGGGACAAGATGTCCTCCATGTGTGTGTGACACTAATGATTTCTGGTGCACTATAGGTGTCCTCGCAGAGACGCTGGTGTGTGTAAGTAGAAGTGACAGAGCGGACAGTATGTGCAGCACTCTGATAAAGCTTTGCCCTTTCTCTGTCTGTCTCTCTCTCTCTCTCTCTCCCTCCTTCTCTTTCTCTCTCCTCCTCTCAGGATAGCTTTTGGTATGAAATATTACATAACATAAAATACCAGAAGAATCAGTTATTTTATGGTTATGTTTATTAAGCCATACAGTACGAGAACACTTTTTATTTACAAGTATTTGAATCATCCTCCAACACTTTGGCAACACACATTTTTTTTCTACTTGTATTCATAGTTAATGTTGTGGAACGTCCTCTAGACAAGTTATTGCCTGTTACGCGGTTATTGACCGTTCGCTCACCAGCTCCTCTTTACAAGTTTTTCCTTACAGAAAACTTCACCATATCGGTTAGACTACATTTCCAATCTATCTAGTAATTATCCCTGGTGAATAAGTTGCTGTTTCTATAGAAGTGATAAGATAGAATGAATGTATTAAATATGAACCTATCACTAGCATCCGCTATCATCAGATACTTTGCTGCTACACAAAATGTATCTACGCCTTCTAACCAATCGGTGTGAAGAATTCTACAGCGCTGTAGTATAGGAACAACCATAAGAATAATAATAGTAAGAGTGTCAGAGTGTGTGTTAAGGGGCTGAGGAAAGTGATAAGGGGGTCACTGCTGACCAGATATTATTCTCAGCACAGCGCTGACACTGACATGCTGGTGTGTATAGTGTTATCAGACACAGCAGCTCTGTTAAGAAATATCTGGTAAGCGGTGGTCTCCAGTGGTGGATGGAATAGAAGGAGCTTGTAAACTGGGAAACAGTATAGTAGTACTCCAGATACAGTGGAGTATAGGAGTTCTCTCAATATTGAGCAGTACAGGGGTCAGGGTGTCTTAGTGTACAGGGGTCGGGGTGCAGTAGAGTACAGGGGTCGGGGTGCCGTAGAGTACAGGGGTCGGGGTGCCATAGTGTACAGGGGTCGGGTGCCGTACTGTATAGGGGTCAGGGTGCCGTAGAGTACAGGGGTTGGGGTGCCGTAGGGTACAGGGGTCGGGGTGCCGTAGAGTACAGGGGTCGGGGTGCCGTAGGTACAGGGGTCGCGGTGCCATAGTATACAGGGGTCGGGGTGCCATAGTGTACAGGGGTCGGGGTGCCGTAGAGTACAGGGGTCGGGGTGCCATAGAGTACAGGGGTCGGGGTGCCATAGAGTACAGGGGTCCGTGTGCCATAGAGTACAGGGGTCGGTGTGCCGTAGTGTACAGGGGTCGGGGTGCCTTATTGTACAGGGGTCGGGGTGCCTTAGTGTACAGGGGTCGGGGTGCCTTAGTGTACAGGGGTCGGGGTGCCTTATTGTACAGGGGTCGGGGTGCCGTAGTGTACAGGGGTCGGGGTGCCGTAGAGTACAGGGTTCGGGGTGCTGTAGGTACAGGGATCGGGGTGCCGTAGAGTACAGGGGTCGGGGTGCCGTAGTGTACAGGGGTCGGGGTGCCGTAGAGTACAGGGGTCGGGGTGCCGTAGAGTACAGGGGTCGGGGTGCCGTAGAGTACAGGGGTCGGGGTGCCGTAGTGTACAGGGGTCGGGGTGCCGTAGTGTACAGGGGTCGGGGTGCCGTAGAGTACAGGGGTCGGGGTGCCGTAGAGTACAGGGGTCGGGGTGCCGTAGAGTACAGCGGTCGGGGTGCCGTAGTGTACAGGAGTCGGGGTGCCGTAGTGTACAGGGGTCGGGGTGCCGTAGTGTACAGGGGTCGGGGTGCCGTAGAGTACAGGGGTCGGGGTGCCATTTCAGCAAAATGCTGTTTTTTCTGCCATCTTGTCTTGCCTTGTCTATGCTCTAACAGATGTTTTAACACAGTGGTAAAAAATAGTCAGTCTGCCTAAAGAGGTCAAGAGGTCTGAAATCCTGTTAGTGTACTAATGTTAAACTTTGATAAAATGATGAGCAGAAAATGCTAAAGAGAAGAGCACATAAGTTAACAGTTCACTGATTAACAGTTTAGTTTGTAAACATTAACTGCTAAAATGTCCACGATGCTCCACTGAAGGAAATCTCTAAATGCTAAATGCTAAAATGCTTCACTTCTTTGGATATTGCATATGTATAGTGTGTGTGTGTGTGTGTGTGTGTGTGTGTGTGTGTGTGTGTGTGTGTGTGTGTGTGTGTGTGTAACACAACTATTTACATACTGTACACACCCCTTTATTTTTATTTCTGTTTATCTTTATACCTTTTATTGCACTATGTTTTGATGTAGTTTTGATTTCTTTGATGATGCTCCACTTTCGTGCACTGCTGCGTCCACCTGGATTTCCCTCAAAGGGGATTATTGAAGATACATCTCTCTCGTTTCATCTCTTCCTTGATGTAAGAAGTTTATTTCTGTAAGGAAGTATTTTCAAAAAGGAATGACAAATTGAATCTGAAGTGGTGTTTTCTATTTGTGGATGTATAGACTGTGACTTTAATTCAAATGAAAATGCAAATCGCCTGTTCTAGCTTGTCGATCGTGACCGACATCTCTACCAAATATAAACACAACCACATATATTGTCCCAACCTACACTGACTGGCAGGTTTCTGTGCGAGACAATGGAAATGCAGACATCGAGTGAATTGCGTTTGAATTTTGGAAAGCTCCATACGTGAAGCCCAGGAAGGGAAACAACAGACTATGCTATGCTATGCTAAACCTGCTATTGTTATTTGGATATGACAGGGTCTTACCTTATAAGACAAGGGAAATACTGTATAACTGCGAATTTGCTTTGCAATCGAAAAAGCAAACAGTGATACAGATTATTTAAAAAAATGTTCAGAAAATACTTCCCTGCTCAACTGGAGAAAGGCTATAGTTATTGTTACTGCTATATTAATAGTGTATACTTTTTTTACATACATTGTATAGCAGGGCGCTCAAGTTTTGAGGACAGGCAAGAGTGTTGTCAGTGAACCAGGGCCCCCTGGCACCATCTCAGGGCCCCCAGTTTGAGAACCACTGGCCTAGACTACTTGTTCTGAGCAGGTGTTGTCAGTGAACAGGCTGTAAAACTGTTGGCTAAGTTACAGACACTCATAAGAAACTGACGCTGATTATCTGGGAAACGTCTCTTACAGCAGTCAAAATGTCATTTTTTGTGTCAAACAAGTAAATTTGTTCATGAATTTGTTGAAGTGAATTTGTTGTAACATTACAACAGGAGATCATGACTTACTCTGTGCTCAAAGTGATGCTCGCAGCTCCAGTGCTTTTCTCTGTGGGTGAACGAGGACGATGCTGAACAATTCCAGGATCTGCTTTTTTTTTCATTGGTTGTTGTGTTAAATCTTACCCAGATACAATAGTGCTATTTTCTGATTGGCTATTGTGTAGCCTCTTTTTTTTTTGATTGGCTGATAAGTGTCAGGCTCGACTAAGAACTCCAGGGGAGATGCGGTTGATTCCTGCCTGGTTCCATAGAGACAGCGGTGCGGACTTATTAAATATATGATTGATAGTCAGTTTTTCTGCGTGAGAAATACAACGTGAGGCGGGATAACGTGACAAAAGACCGAAATGCGTGGCAGTAAGTGATAGAGCCCTGGGATAGGGTTCTCTCAGACAGACAGACAGACAGACAGACAGACAGACAGATTGAGGGAGAGACAGACAGACTATCATCAAAAAGACATGTCATAAGGGCAGTTTGTGGTTTGAGTCATAGTTGCGTAGTAGAGTTATGATGCACGTTTTGGTGTTAAAGACAGTTTAGGTCATGAGGCACATGCCGTGAGGCACATGAACCTCACAGAAACTTTAGAAAACATATTATGGAGCTCATGAATGAGGATTTAGATTGGGGGATTCAGTGTGTCAGTGTGTCCTGTACCTCAGACATTCTACACAGAAGTGATGGGCTCTGAACCTCGACCAGCTCCTCTTCCCCTGAACACTTCACCGGCCCTCTTTGAGCCGTTTATTAAGAATATAAAATCCAATAAGCAACAACACTGCCAGTCCTGTAGAGGTGTAGAGGTTAGTGCCCCAGACTCTGATGTGTGTGAGGTCCCCAGGTCAATCGTGTATGTCTTTGCATCAGATGTAGTTCAGGGGTAATTACACACAGGTGAAAAGGTCTATAAACTGTGTGCTAGTACACGTTCCTGTGGATGAGCTTGACCTGTGGGGTGAGAGGTCACGGGTTCAAACACCAGCCTGGACTCCAGGACGTGCACGTCATAAGTGATGTGGAAGGTGGAGGATAGCAGGAGGGCGAGAGGTGATCAGGGTCAAAGCTGGAGACAAAAGGTGTTATATGGAGCTTGAAGATAAAGTCTTGACTTTTTACAGCATTCACTAAATTATGCAAAAACTGCTTGAACATCCACATTGTTTCCACCCTTATTTCTCTCCACAAATCACAGTCTCGCCACCATCGTGCTTCTTCCAGTTTCGTGCTCCACCCACATCACCCTCCACATCATCATTCTCCACCTACACCACCCAAAACATCGTCATTCTCCACCCACACCACCCTCCACATCCTCATTCTCCACCCACACCACCCTCCACATCCTCATTCTCCACCCACACCACTCTCCACATCCTCATTCTCCACCCACACCACTCTCCACATCCTCATTCTCCACCCACACCACTCTCCACATCCTCATTCTCCACCCACACCACTCTCCACATCCTCATTCTCCACCTACACCACTCTCCACATCCTCATTCTCCACCCACACCACTCTCCACATCCTCATTCTCCACCCACACCACTCTCCACATCCTCATGCTCCACCTACACCACTCTCCACATCCTCATTCTCCACCCACACCACTCTCCACATCCTCAATCTCCACCTACACCACTCTCCACATCCTCATTCTCCACCCACACCACTCTCCACATCCTCATTCTCCACCCACACCGCCCTCCACATCCTCATTCTCCACCCACACCACTCTCCACATCTTTGTGCTCCACCCACACCACTCTCCACATCCTCATTCTCCACCCACACCACTCTCCACATCTTTGTGCTCCACCCACACCACTCTCCACATCCTCATTCTCCACCCACACCACTCTCCACATCCTCATTCTCCACTCACACCACTCTCCACATCTTTGTGCTCCACCCACACCACTCTCCACATCCTCATTCTCCACCCACACCACTCTCCACATCCTCATTCTCCACCCACACCACTCTCCACATCTTTGTGCTCCACCCACACTACTCTCCACATCCTTGTGCTCCACCCACACCACTCTCCACATCCTCATGCTCCACCCACGTCACTCACCACTTCGTCGTGCTCCACCCACATCACTCAGCATACAGAATGAAGGTTATGAGCCAGAGTCAAACAAACAAGTAAGCTTGTAGCACCTTTGTCTTTCAAAATGAAACAATTTTGACAATTATTCAATTCCTAAGTACCTAAGTAATAAACACACATAGTTACTTACCTCATCTGTCTATGAACAGGGACACATACATGGTCTGCTGTGCTTGGAATTAGACAGACAGAGCAACATAGAAGTGATCTGGATTAATAGGATTGTGGTTGCAATTATTTTTATTGGTATTCAGAGGCTGATGTAGTTTAGCGAGGTTTAATGAGATCATGTTTGCTTTTTTAGTCGGTATTTTCTTCAATTATTAAGTAGTTTCTTCTACTTTCAGAACACACACAAACACACCTGTTTCAGCACGGTACTGAGAGGAGACGATAAATTATAGCTCATGCTGGTCTACCACACACACACACACACACACACACACACACACACACACACACACAGTGTGGCTGTTTTGGTAAGGCATTTGATGGCATTAACCCTAACTTTAACCTCACTATCCAAAAGATTGGTCTTTGTTCCTATTTTTTTTTATAAAAATCTTTAATAAAGGACCATTTTTTATGATGTTCATCTATATGGACTTAGTCACCATATTGTCTTTCATTATTACTCTGACATTTTATTATCACAAAAGGGCTAAACACACACACACACACACACACACACACACACACACCTTTGGTGTTATATAATTATCTTATTGTCTGCCTGTATAATAAAATGTGATATGCCTGGTAAAATGTCATTATAATAAAATTAATTTAATATTGAACTTGAAATGAAATAGAGAAATTACTTTTGCTTGGTTTGACTGATAGCTGTGTAATTATGACTAATGAGGGCTGTAAAATAACAAGCTTTATAACAAGGGAATTTACTAATAATCACAACAGCATAAATTCCAGAAATAACATTATAACAGCTGCTGTTGTCATAACGATGCAGATGCTGAGACAATATTATCAAGTGGAGTGTGTGTGTGTGTGTGTGTGTGTGTGTGTGTGTGTGTGTGTGTGTGTGTGTGTGTGTGTGTGTGTGTGTGTGTGTGTGTGTGTGTGTGTGTTGGGGAGGTTGGGGTGGGGACCAAACGTCCCCACAACAACAGGAATATCTGAGAGTTTTGATTCTGTGGGGACATCTTCTTTGTCCCTATAAGGGAAAAAAAATCTGGATTGAAAATAAAAAGATTAAATCTTTAGTCTACATCTACAGCCCAAACAAGCATTCTTCTGTAATACATCCAAATAGTATACAAAATATTAGTACAATGACAACTTAAAGAAGTGCTTAGAAGTCTATCATTAAATACATCTTGATACTGGTTCATTGGGTCATAGAACAAAGAATATAATCCATCTGTGTTTAAATCATATGCTACAGCTACAGGGAGCCAGTAGTCATAGCATCAGATTTGAAGGGAGCTTAGTAAGGGTGGTGTGGGAGAAATTAGGAAGGTTATAAACAAGTCACGCAGCTGCATTATGGGTCTGGGTTTTGGGCATTTGTGGAGGTCAACTGAGTTCAGAGCTAGAAGTAAGCATGTCAGATTAGCAACATTAGAGGAAAATGACAGATTGGCTACCCCAGGGTTGCGAGCAGTGATCTAAGATGAGATCAGTGAGTTGTCAAGGAGATCAAAAAAATCCTGAAAAGAGAAAAAAGCAGTTCAGTTTTTGCTGGAACTAAGTTTCAACTCATGATCTGCCATCCATGATGATATGGCTGACAGACATCCTGAGATCTGAGCAGAAGCAGGAGTGTCTACATGACGGAGGGAGAAGATGAATTGAGTGTTACCCGCACAGCAGTGAAGAAAGAGAAAGAGAAAGAGCATACTGGAAGATCAGCAGAGGAATGTGTACTGATCCTTGTGGGACACCAGTGGAAAGTCTGTGTAAATGGAGCAAATGTGGATTCCCTCCATGTCACCCTATATGTTGGATCCCCTCCATGTCACCCTATATGTTGGATTACCTCCATGTCACCCTTCCAGGTATGATGCAAATCATTAACATGTGGTGCTATAGATTCCAAGACTACTGATGAGTGACAAGAGTGAGTGCTTGAATGTGTCAAATACCTCTAAAATTTCAAGGAGGATAAGGCCTGATAACAGCAGATCTAGCAGCATGTTCTTTTCTGATGTCTGAGGGATCCGGTATGGGATCTTCAGATGATCCATGTGAGAATAACCCTTGCTATCTTGAATGTACAGTAGTTGGTACAGTACGTGACCAGCTGTAATGGTGGTAGCAGTGTTGAAGTGGGAACTGGAGCATTTTGGAAGTGATTGGATCTAATGGGCAGGTTGTAGGCTTGCAGGACAAGATAACTTTCCTATAAATGTAAATGTACCAATAGAAGAGAAGAGGAATCCTTAATGTTGTGAGTAGGAGTTGAAGGTAGGAGATAAGGTCTGGTAGATTAGCAATCCTATTAGCAATAGGTTATAATGGGATAGAATAGAATGACAAAAATAGTAAAACTACCAAAGGTGATGTGTTACTTTTGAGATAAGATATTATTTAGTGCCATAGTACAGGATGCAGCTCATGGATGCAAACACACACCTTACCATCTGACCCCCACACACATATTTACATGCTGATCTACAGGTTAGCGTATCTATAGCATGTAGTTTTTTTTTATATATATATTATTAGGTATTGTAGTGATTGTAGACAGCAATCAATAACTTAATTAATCCAGCCAATCAGCAGTCTCACCGTTTCAAAAGGGCATTGATTTTAGTTGAGGAGGTGAACCTGCAATCAGACAAGTCTCAAGACAATTAATTTTACTGTGTGTTATCCTGTTAACAACCCTACAGCATTTATGGGTGGATCTGTAAAGCTGTCATCTACATCTTCTTAACAGCAATAGCATACAGTGTGTCCAGTCATTTAAATTGATTCTATCTTTCTCTCTCTCTCACTGTGTGTGTGTGTGTGTGTGTGTGTGTGTGTGTGTGTGTGTGTGTGTGTGTGTGTGTGTGTGTGTGTGTGTGTGTGTCTTTGTCCTTGGGATTGGAAAAGATAGAAACCAATCATCCTTAATGAGCGAGTGTGTGTGTGTGACATAATTTCTTTTCAGGTCTTAATTATATTCTAAATTACCTACAGCTTAACAAAAAAATGCAGGTTAATGAATAGCAAAACTCGCTAAAGTCAGCTAATGGCAAAGAAAGTCATAATTATTACAGTTAGTTGTTCAGTTAATTATTACAGCTAATTCTGTTAACACAACTAAAGTGTATTTATTAAGAGGAATAAAAGAAATTAATTAGATTATCATTATCTGCCTGAATTCATGAATAAATGAATCATGTTTCAGTGGCACTTTGAGATACGGTGTGTCTATGTGGACTTGTGAAACAACGTGAAGTCGTACCGAGGTACTGTTTCTCTTTCACACTGGACTTGCTTTCGTATTCGTATTAGCCGTACAATTACAGCATCCGACATAATTGTGAGATTGCAATCAGCTCATTATGGCACCGTAACTGAAAAAACTTCTCAAAGGTGGTGAACAGAAAAGCAGCAACAGGTTCCAGTCTTATGCATTAAGAACAGGAATCTGAGGCTACACTGGCTGCAATATTTTAGGGGTCTGGATGTTGGGAGGAAAATAGAGAAGCCAGAAACAAACTTTTATGGACACAGGGTGAACATATCAGGGTGAAACCACACAGACGTTAACCAGAGCTCAGGGCTGAACTGGTTATCCTGGAGCTGTAAGACAGCACGTTCTTCAGACCTTCTTTAGATTTGGTCCAATTTAGCCAACAACAACTACCCAGTGGACACACATGTTACTAATCTAGTGGCCTTGCTGTATGTTGTTATAACTGACAAGTAGGCCAACAAATCTCAGCTTGGATCTAATGTCTTCTGTCAGTGGAGAGTTCACAAACGAAAAACTCAATGGCTCCAATAAATAGCCAAGATACTACTGTATTTATTCAGTGTAGCTTAATATTTGAATATCTGGGAAAATAGTTAAAGAGTTAAAAGGCTTCTTGTCTAATAAAAATAAAAAAAAGAAGACAGAGATCAAGAAAACAGATCAGATTCCAGCCCAACACCAGTGCTATTATGTCCATACTTTTTTGTAATCAAGTAACATGTTAATATGTTAACATGCTATACAACGTCACTCAGAGGGGGCACGGTGGCTTAGTGGTTAGCACGTTCACCTCACACCTCCAGGGTTGGGGGTTCGATTCCTGCCTTCGCCTTGTGTGTGTGGAGTTTGCATGTTCTCCCCGTGCCTCGGGGTTTCCTTCGGGGACTCCGGTTTCCTCCCCCAGTCCAAAGAAATGCATGGTAGGTTGATTGGCATCTCTGGAAAATTGTCCGTAGTGTGTGAATGTGTGAGTGAATGAGAGTGTGTGTGTGTGTGTGTGTGCCCTGTGATGGGTTGGCACTCCGTCCAGGGTGTATCCTGCCTTGATGCCCGATGATGCCTGAGATAGGCACAGGCTCCTTGTGACCCAAGAAGTTCGGATAAGCGGTAGAAAAGGAGTGAGTGAGTGAGAGAGAGAGAGTAACATGTTGGGTTTTTATGCATATGTTAAATGTCTTCATGCATATGTTATCTTCTTCTTGAATTGGAAACACAAATCCGCTAAATATAGCCTGGAGTTAGACCCCACACTGTGAGTGCAACACTGAGTCTCCTTATCTTTTGATAGTCTATCATCTATACAACAAAAGAGTTGAATATCAATCACTTGAAAATGAGTAGTAAATAAAAGCCTATTGAGAGTAAGACACTTACCACCACAGGACCACAAGCTTGATGATACTTTCGCTCATAGTTGAAAGATTAAAGTGGCAAAATTGTAGAGATTTCATCAGCCATAATTCAGAATAGATCATCCATAATTACTGTGTTTACAGGAGGCTGTTATTTCTCACTGTCATCATTTTGTAGATTATTTCAGTGGTTTGCACTGTGATTTTTTTTTTTTGAGTTTTAGAAACTTTTATATATTTTAGGGTGGTCAAATCCACACTAGTTTAAAATAGCCCAACTATAGATCCGACTCTGGACACATTACCGTTTTCAATTCTCAATTCCTGCTTGCTTTGTGTTGGCTAATAAGCAGCAGCATTTTGTAAAGATTTGTTCGACGGTGTTTGAGGTGGTGTCATTAACAATGGTTGTAAAGGTCTTAGATTTACAGCCCACCTCCACCTCAAAAACACCTGAAAATGAGCCCAAAAATGCTATTAGAAAAGGAAGACGGATTTGTTTTCTTGTGTTCCACTCAAAAAAAACCACCTGTTTAATATTGTGTAGTTCTCACTTGTGCCACCAAAACAGCTCTGATCCTTCAAGGCATGGACTCTACAAGACCTCTGATGGTGTGCTGTGGTCTCTGGCACAGAGACATTAGCAGCAGTTCTTTTAAGTCCTGTAAATTGTGACGTGGGGCCTCCATGGGTCGGACTTGTTTGTTTTACGAAAATTGATTCACAGGAGAATAACTGGGGATCTGGCAACAGGGTCATGGGCTTTACTTGGCCTCCAAATTCCCCAGATCTCAATCTAGTTGTCTCCAGTTGTTTTCCATTGGGCCCATTTTGTTAGGTACTAGCTACTGCATACCAGGAACACCTAACACATCCTGCTGTTTTGGAGATGCGTTAACCCCGTTGTCTAGCCGTTACAATTTGCTATACAACGTCACTCAGAGGGGGCACGATGGCTTAGTGGTTAGCATGTTTGCCTCACACCTCCAGGGTTGGGGGTTCGATTCCCCCCTCCGCCTTGTGTGTGTGTGGAGTTTGCATGTTCTCCGGGTACTCCGGTTTCCCCCCCCGGTCCAAAGACATGCATGGTAGGTATATTGGCATCTCTGGAAAATTGTCTGTAGTGTGTGAGGGAGTTAATGAGAGTGTGTGTGTGCCCTGCGATGGGTTGGCACTCCGTCCAGGGTGTATCCTGCCTTGATGCACGATGACGCCTGAGATAGGCACAGAGAAGTTCATATAAGTGGTAGAAAATGAATGAATGAATGAATGAATGAATGAACGTCACTCAGATATTTGCCCAATTTTTCTGCTTCCAACACATCATTTTCTAAAACTGACTGGTTACTTGTTGCCTAATATATCCCACGCCTATATACATGCCACTGTAACAAGATCTCATTTCAGTGTTGAAATGATTTGCTATAAGACAAGATGACACCCAAAGAATATTGTAAACTATCTTTTAATCTGGCTGGTGCACTTCCCTCAAGCATGGGGTAGCATAAATTGTGCCCCAATGGGCCTCTGTTAGTGCTTGTTGTATTTTTTTTCAGCATTTTCTGTTTCTTTGATAGTTAATATATTTTTGTATATAAGGAGATTAGATTATACATAAAACATTTTTAAACTGTGGTAAAAAAATATGACACAAATCAAAAGAATTACGCTAGCTATTGAAAACCAAAAACTAAATAACTAAGAAAGTATTTTTATCATCAGATATACAACTCGTTTCTTTACATATCGCACACAGAATCAGTTATGAGACAAAGCCCTAGCCACAAAGAGGGTTAAAGGTTGTGCTCAACAGTTCTGGAGCTTCAACTCATGACCTTTTGATCAGTAGCGCAGAACCTGAGCTACCGTTTCCCCTGAACATCACATTCTTCCATGCATGGTGAATTTACAGTTTCTAGTTTAAACGCTTGAATTATTGATGAGGATATGAATTTAAATGGCTAAAAAAAATATGCCTTAAGAAGTACTTTTTAAAAAAAAAAGCGGTTAACAATGCTAATGTTGCTACATATCAATTATTTACAGCTTTACCTCAGGCACGTAACCGGAGTGTGCACTTCTTCCTTTGCTCTTCATCTCTTTTTTGCTTTATGCTGTAGGGTTTCTGAGTACTCCCTTGATCTATGTTTTTCTTCCTTCATTTTTTTATGCGACATTTCAGTCAGGCATGCAGCAGTACAACACACATGTACAACATGAACGTGTAGTTTGTATACGCCTTCTTTTGTGTGTGTTTGTTGTTTGTTTGTTATGCAGTTTCTTTTACACCATGCAGTATTGATTTCTATAGGTACAGACATGTAGTCAGAGCTTCTCTCTCTCTCTCTCTCTCTCTCTCTCTCTCTATCTATCTCTCTCTCCTGTGACTCTTCCCCTCCATTTCATTCCCCTGTTGTGGCACTATAAGTGTGGGTTGTGTGTTTATAATCCAGACCGTGTAAGTATGTCATCATCAGAGTGCAAACAGCAAAGCCGCCCTATTTTGTAGTCTGAAATAATACTGATTATTGCAGTGATATTCTGAGGGCTCAAGCAGTGCACTAGTAAGAAGCGCAGATAATCATAGACACGCTTTTCCTGAAGCAAGCTCTTCACAAAGGAAGAAGAGAGGTGAATATCTTAAAGGATATAAATGTGATAGAAGAAACTCTCTTAGAAAAGGTAGGACGAACAAAGACTAAAATCCGGTCCCCTGTGGACCACATTGTATGGTGGGATCTCGATAAGAAGTGTAGAAGTACAGAATACAAGAAAACTGAGAATAAAACAGTACAGATTCCATAAAGGTGAAAAGGGCTGGTGTTAAATATCAGTCAGAAAACTTTCACTCAGACATATACAGTCTAATATATGAGAACATAAGGTTAAATGGAGGGTCAATTGAACATGATAGTAGGGCAACGGCGTCCGGTTTTATCCGGAAAGAGCTGGCGTGGCTGCAGGTTTTTATCCAAACCAAGCAGAAGCTACACATCAGTCTACTGAAAATCATGATCAGCTGATTAAACAGGTGAATTATCAGAGAATTATCAATCAAATACTAATAATTATTTCAAAATCCAGTAGATGTTCAATACAAATTAAGTGGGTACTAAAGCAGGAACTCTTGGTCATTCTAGTTTTAGAGTTAATGACAAGTTCAAATACTATCCAACTGGAACGTTAAGCTAATCAGTTTGTGCCATCAGGCTTGTGGTACCTGTAGAGAGAACATTATTAAGGATGATCAGCAGTTTCCATACTTAATTAAATGGCTGTAGTTGATTCTTCCATTCAAATCTCTAATTTCACTAAGCTACGTGTGCTCTACTGACCACCACATTAAAGACACACTACACTAAAGACACACTACGAGAGTAAATACGGTGTGGTGGAGATTTCAGTGAATACACGAAGTTAAACCATTGAAATGAATGTGTTGAATTTCAATGGTTTAACTTCGTGTATTCACTGAAATCTCCACCACACCGTATTTACTCTCGTATTTACTATCGAACTTGAGAGGTTTGCAAGTAAAGTGCAGTTAGACAGTAAGAGATGATGAGAGATGAAATCTAAATGGTTTCTGAATAATGCATATTCTATAGAAGTACCATTCAAGCTGTTTCACATATTTTTAAATGATTGTGTAATTAGCATTAGATATGCATTGTTGTTTTCATTCTTCTTAACCAATAGCTATCGATGTTAGTCGATAGCTATACTAGCATTTATTAAATTATTGATCAAAAAACCCGACTTTATCCTTTGTCAAATGTAAAACTGAAGGCCAATATCAAACCTTCATTTTATCTTCAAGATCTTAGAAATGAATGTACATCAGCAGATTATATTATACTTGCAAAGGATCAGGATCGTATAGATATGGAATCTTTCAGTCGAGGATTGGGTCTCGTTACGATACTAAGACAGCACGGGTTAAAGTCGTAAATGCCCTACTTGTGGCACTTAGCTTATGTTTATCTTAGTTTTTGATGACATAGATCACAAAAATCAATGGCTTAGGTCTTATCCGAGTGACCATTTATTTGATTAACATTGCCTTATCTACACATACACAAATACTGTTTGCTGATCCAAAATGCTTCTACAGACACTGCTATGTTCCCTATATTTCCAACATCAGGGTTGATTTATTCATAAACATGACCTTAACTTCCACAGCTTGGTTCCTGTATGCTTCATACAGATACAGACGTCTTAGGTTTAGTCGAAATGTGTACAAGAATGATGAGTGATGTTATTAATTCTGACAAGACAGAAATACTTCTGCTAGGGACAAAAGCAGTTAGAAGTAAGCTTTCTGATAGTGCAGTAAATCTAGATGGTCTTTCAGTTTCATAATGTGCAGCAGTAAAAGACCTTGGTGAGATTACTGACTACTACAAATTATTTGAAGTACTTCAGTACTTGAGCAAATATTTGGTCTATTATATACTAAGGATAACAGAATACCTACTCTGTCTTGCTGTCAAGAGCTACATATCGTCGTTGTCGGGTGGAAACCTCCTATGTTCAAATTTTGTTGATTTCATATTTTTTAACATATCGATGCTATCGGTCAGTCCCCAAGTGGGTCTGTTATTTTTGCAAGTTATTAACCAATCTAAAGTCTTGAAAATAGCTTGAGCGCAAATCTCTTAACTCCGCTGGACACTTCAAGTGTCCACCTCTTCTTCACTCCGCAGGAGAGCTTCGCGGCATATTTCTCCTCAAGATTAAGAGTCGCAACGAATCAACACGTCTTCTGAGGTAAATGTCTTCAAAACGCTGGGCTCAAAGAAAAAAAAAATCTTGACCCCCGCTAGATCTGGTGCTCGTTTGAGGACAGGAACTTAGCGCCAGACAATCCCCTGCAATGCGGACTAAACCCTGTGCATTGCAGATAAGATACGGCGTTTTTTTAATTTCCTGAAAAATAATGGATTTGGAGATACGAGGATTCCGCCCGACAGCGACGATATATTCTGCCACATAATGTGTTGCCAGTTCCAGATTTAACACCTTTTAACTGCGGTGGCTCATCTCATCTTAATTCTACATCTGAAAAATCTAACCTGGATACTGAAATCTCAGAACTGCTGCCTTAATCACTGTGGCTCAATCTTTAAGGCTTTGGGTTATCGTTCAGAAGGATGTGAGTTCAAAATGTTGCTTAAATATAAAATATAACACTACAGTATGTTCTGAAACAGTGTGAGAAATTCTTGCTATGATACTCAAACCGCTGAACCTGACAGCTTTCACTGTGGTATTTGCTTACAGATTGGGTTTCCTGAGTCTAGTTCCTCCTACCTCTCAAAGTGTTCTCCTTCTTGTTAGGTCAGCAAGTTTTTTCTAGCCACTGTTTTTTCTAGCCCAGATTTTAAAAAAAAAAAAAAAAAACCTTTGTGATCATGTCAAGAGCTGATGAGCTATGCAAATAAAATTGATTACAAATAAAGGCAGAAGAATGAGTGAGGAGGTGAAACAAGGTCTAGGATATATGACTCTCTCTAGGTCATGGGACATTCTCTCTCTCTCTCTCTCTCTCTCTCTCTCTCTCTCTCTCTGAGAGAATGCTGACCTGTGTTGTAACCTGAAACTCTCAGATAAAGTTCACAGCCTGTTCTTTCATTTAATTTGGATGGAAAGAACATGCTGTTTCACTTGAAAGGGAGTGTTTCGGCAGACTTTAAATAAAGATATTCTTAAACTATATGCCAAGTGTAATGTAATAAATAATATGACAACAGATGTTCATGCTGTGAATCTCCCATTCTACCCCATCTCAAAGTCTGTTGAGACTACGAAGCCCACTGAACTAGTTTGAGATCATTTTGGAAGCGGTCATTAGAAGATTGGTAAATTGTGGCACATTGTCAGTAACAATACTCCGAGATTCTGTGGTATTTAAGCGATGATTGATTGGTATTAATGGACCCAGAGAGTGCCAAGAAAACATTCCTCACACTATTACACTACCTCCAGCAGCCTGGACTGTTGGGTACATGGATTTCATGATGTTTCATGACCCTTCTATTTATGTACTGTACCTCAGCAGAAATTGAGATCCATCAGAGTAGGTGACATTTTTCCTAGTCTTTAATTGTTCAGTTTTGGTTGCAGCCTCAGCTTTCTGTTCTTAGCTGACAAAAATGGAACCTGACATGGGCAGAGATGAACTGCCGCTCAGGATGTTTTTTTTTTTCTTTATTGCACCATTCTGAGTCAGTCTAGAGACTGTTGTGTGAAAATCCCAGGACATCAGCAGATTTCTAAATACTCAAACCAGCCCATCTGGCACCAACAATCATGCCACTGTCAGTTGATGTAAACCTTACCTGAAGCTGTTGGCTGGTAGTATCTGCATTACTTTACGCAATGCACTGATGCCAGTTGATTGACTGATTAGATAATTGCATGAATGCATAAGTAAACAGGTATTCCTAATAAAATGTCTAGTGTCCATACAATGTCTTCAGTTGCTAGACGATAAATAGGAAGCAAGGTCCCACCCCCAGTTTTCCAATAAGATTTAACTCCTTGAACTCCTTAAAATTAGTCTGTGAGTAGAAATGTTGACCCTTAGCAACAACTGTCCCATAGAATCATGGGTAATTTTTTTTTATAGAAGGCAAGAGCAAATCGGAAAGCAATGAGGAAATCATCTTTTCACATCCCTGTCATGGAACCACTGGAGCTGTCAAGTCCGGGGCAGAGTCGCTAGATTGGATGGATTTCCCTCCAGGACTCTTGTAATCACACTGGATTGGGAAGAAATTGCCTTAGGCTAGAAGATTGACAAAGTTACAGTTCAGGCTGATTTATAGTCATCTGCTGTCCCAGAGGCACAGCCATGGCTGCACCTCATGCAGGAAAGCAAGCAAGATTTTAATTTTTAATTATATAATATACTGAAATTCCATATTTTTTTAGATTCAAAATATCTTCACATAGATTGCTATGTAATCAGTCATTTGCATTTAGCTATATAAAGGTTCACAACAATGGGGATAAGCAAGAGATTTTTATACAGGTTCAAGAGTCAAGACAAGAGACAAGAATTTTGCAAATTGCTATTTGCCAGCTTGAATGGAGCTTCAGGGCTGACCTCCATCTATCACTAGAGAGTCTGGTACATGACTGAAATGTCTCAGGCGTCATCGGGCATCGAGGCAGGATACACCCTGGACGGAGTGCCAAACCATCACACACACACACTCTCATTCACTCACACACACACACACTACGGACAATTTTTCCAGAGATGCCAATCAACCTACCATGCATGTCTTTGTACCGGGGGAGGAAACCGGAGTACCCGGAGGAAACCCCGAGGCACGGGGAGAACCACTAAGCCACCGTGCCTCCCTGAATCAGATCGATTAATTGACATTACAAATGATCGACCACAGCATCGTGACATGGTGGCACATTGGGTAGCATTTCTGCCTCACACTCCCTAGTCTGAACCTGAACTTGGCTTATTCTTTGTGAGGATTTCCTTTTCCTTCTAAGAACCGGGTTGCCTTTCCACTTTAAGCTGAAAGCAACGGTGAAAGCAATCAAAACCTTATTTAATCTTCATTGACCTCTGAGCACGGAATGTATTCTGGATAAATTATAGTTAAGAAAAGATTTAAGATTTAAAGCTCAGCACCAGCACCAACACCAACACCAACACCCGGGCCTGTTTGTGGTTTAGGACCAAGTACAAATAAGCTAAATCCCTTACACCGGTGTTTCTGATGCTATAAAAAGGTGTGTGAATTATATATTCTTGTCAGCACCAATGGAACAGTAAGTGTTCCCAGTATGTGAATGCGAGTTAGGTGTGTGATGTTTGTGGAGTCTCTGGTGGCTTGTTGGTGCTGAATGCTGAGGTGGCAGGATTGCATTCTTTTATAGCAGAGCCTGTAATCTCACTTGTGTGATGTCTAAGTGCTCTATGAGATGCTTTCTGTTTTGAAAAAGGCACCAGTGGCTCAGTGGTGTGGAAAAGTAGAACGATGTCCCATATGTGTCAGCGTGCCGTGTATGTATGCTGTTCTAAGCAAGCACATCAGATGTCACTGTGGCTGATTTCTGATAAGCAGAAATGAAATGATGGGGATTATTTTTAAAATGTCTGGTCGTGACATACATCGACCTTTCTTCTATATGAAACGTCTGGGAATGGGAGAAAATTTCATTCAGCTAATTAATTCCGACTGTCACTCATGAGCACCGCAGACGTTTTGACAGCCGGTATTGCAAACCCAATTGATTAGGCTTACCCTTACACACCACTGTAAAAGAAGCACATGCATGCTGTTCCATCTAATCAGCCAATCACGTGGCAGTAGAACAATGTGTGAAATCATGCAGATGAAAATCACGAAAGTTCACGACAGTTTCATATAATGGGGAAAAATAGGCACTGGAGCATCAATCGCAATGAAGCAGGAGTAGAGCAGAGACATCCACTATGTCTAGAGCTACGAGGCAGAGAGATAATATCTCTCACTCTGGAGTCAGCAGGCAGAGTGATGACGTCCTTGCTGGAGTCATGATGCAATGAGAAGACGAGCAGATCTACAGTATGACATCAGGAGGTGGACCAACAACGTCATCAGTGGAGCCAAGAGGTGAGGCAAGGACATTATCGGTAAAGCCAGAAGATGCAACAAGGATGTCATCCACAATGCAGGAGGTGGCACAATGGCATTCTCTCTGGAGTCAGAAACTGAACAAGACTCGACTTGAGAGATCTCAGACTTTCAGCTCCCATCAGTCTAACAATATTTCTCATCAAAGGGGCATTAAATTAAAGTTACTTGTATAAATATGTACTTCTACTTGTATTTTATTCAATCATTCATTCATTCATTCATTTTCTACCGCTTATCCGAACTTCTCGGGTCACGGGGAGCCTGTGCCTATCTCAGGCGTCATCGGGCATCGAGGCAGGATACATCCTGGACGGAGTGCCAACCCATCGCAGGGCACACACACACTCTCATTCACTCACACACTCACACACTACGGACAATTTTCCAGAGATGCCAATCAACCTACCATGCATGTCTTTGGACCGGGGGAAGAAACCGGAGTACCCGGAGGAAACCCCCGAGGCACGGGGAGAACATGCAAACTCATACTTGTTTGTTAGATTTCAATTATTTACTGTATATTACTTGCGATTCAGTAATACTACTATACACCATTACACTATTATACTACTGTGTCCTATTATTTACCTCTATTTCTTCAGATCCTTTTTTCTATTTGGTTTTTTTTTGGACGAATAAAAATTTCTACAAAAATATGTTCGTTAAACAAAAAAAGAATTTGGTAAATAATTGCGTATGTGCATTCACTCTCTACACACACAGACACACACACACACATACATAAGGCTAGAATAACCAAATATATACTATTTATACTACAATGCTCTCATATCATTATTTATTGCACCAATATACTGTACATGACTGTTTACTATTACACGTATGCCTAGCAAATAATATACTGTAGAAATCCGTCCATCAACCAGGATTTATCCTTCAATAACAGACATCCAGCCTGAATCGAGTTAATGAAAGTTCAGTTTAGCTGCAGGTGTGACTCACGTGACAAGACCATCATTATCCACAGACCACAGAGTCACCTGCTTGTGCAGCAGAGGCTGCCGATTTTTTAAGGGCTCTTATCTTCCACTTTGCATGAGGAAATTAAACACTCGGCTCTTGCATCACCCTGCAATGCAAACAATTTCCTCACTCACTGAGGCAATAATGCTGAAAGACACACCTGCATTTTTAAGAGGTTTATTCTTCACTTCTAACTGAAGGTTGTTATCCACAATATGAAGTGTCCATGACTTACACGAGTCCCCAGCTGGGTTTCTCACCTGTTCTCTGAGACATAATAAATGTGGGGTTTTTGTTTTTTGTATTCTCCTTTATATATATATATATATATATATATATATATATATATATATATATATATATATATATATATATATA
The DNA here is from genome assembly GCF_022655615.1 of Tachysurus fulvidraco. Taxonomy (NCBI): domain Eukaryota; kingdom Metazoa; phylum Chordata; class Actinopteri; order Siluriformes; family Bagridae; genus Tachysurus; species Tachysurus fulvidraco. Next base: position 6,729,802 of record NC_062532.1, read on the forward strand.
TGTGTGTGTGTGTGGTATCTATGCGGTCACACACGGTAATTGAATCACTAGTAATTCACACACCTCACGTACTCAAACAGACACTAAAACCAAACTTATTTAGCCTACTAGGCTGACAGGTCACTATTTTTAACCACCTTTATCCCACAGTAACTGCATTTATACTGTAGCTCGGAGCAATCTGTGTCCGGACTAAACTCCAGGCGACGTAGGTGAATTATGAAGTGACTTTGTAGCTCTGAGATAAAACAACTTCTCTTCCTTCTGCTGGCTTTGATTATGGGATCAGGTCATGGTTAGAAGAAGCGTGTTTTTTAAAATCTCAGTAGCTTATTCAAGATAAAAAGAAGAGAAGGCAGTGAGGATTAAGCTGAAATGTTTCCTACACCGCACGTTATAGAATAGAATCGGTATTTTATGATCAATAGACTAAAATGGTGCTGAACCGTAGTTTGCTAGCCGATAAAACTTAATTAGCTACTGCTAAAGTCGTGACATCGATGTTAATTAAGCAGAACAAGTAGCTGGCTAAAGGAAAAAAAAATCTAAATGCATTTATATTTAGATGGATATTTATGCCAATTAGACAGACCTTCTTGTACAGCTTTGAAGTCTCTATCATCCTCGTACCTCATGCCGATTCTACAAACCCTGCCGGAGATGTAGTGTAGTATGGGAAGCACACAGGAGACCAGACATGTGACGAAGTTCGTTCCACCACCTAGGCAGCAGATCAGAGAAGATCCATAATGCATGCCTTCTTTGAGAGATGGTGGGTTCAACCAAGTATTGCTAGAGGGCCAGAGGGTTCATAATGCGGTGTGGGGTGTGTGTGAGAGAAATGCTTTAAAGTAGACCTTAACCTCAGTTTGAAGATAGATTAAAACATTAAAACAGTGTTTCTTCTAGGATCGCCCAGTATTTGTCATCCTCCATCTTGCCCAGAACTCCTTTTTCTCCTACTTTCCTAGTCACTGCTGTATGAAAAGCATTCACACAAAGTGATGCTACCGCCACCAAGCTTCACCGTATCTCCGGATTTGTCGGATTTCTGCTGTTTAATTTGTGTTTGCACTGCAGTAGACTTTATATCATCTCAAATGTAATGCACCAATGTAGAATTTACCCAGAAGTCATTTCTTCAATCCGAAGTCTGTTTTCTTTAGAAATTAGAACGAATCTGTCTAAGCAGGAGCAATAAAAAAAAACAATTTCAACATCCGATCATCCGTGTTTCAGATGTTTTTATTCCTCTGTACATCACATGATAAAACTTGACTCTGCTAGCTAATTAGAACCCGGTTAGTTCTTAGCACAATACGACTGTACACAGGTCGAAGGAAACAGATCGGACAAATTGTAGCCAAATAACTTCCAGAGCTGAAATGTCCACTGCTAGATATCAACATGGACATGATGTTTGGATTATATTTTACAGAAGAGCAATATACAGACCCAAACTTTTATACCACTGCGCTGTTGAATTCTCAAATCTGATTGGTCGGAAGGTTTTGATTCATTATTTATAACAGCAGCTTGGACGGTCGTGCGGGCAACTCTTTCATAATCGTAGTACTGAATGTGTTCATATTTTCTATATATTGTCACGGCAAAGTCACAGTGGTCCGAATAGTAGCTGCTCATCATGTGAGAGTTAACAAAGAAAAAGCACTGATACTGTATGGTGAAGTTTTATTGTAACAAGACATTTATTTAACATTTAGAGAAAGAGGCTCCGGTGTCAGTGCTTTGTCGGTACATTTTCATTCGTGGGGACGTCTTCCAAAAATAGGAACGTTGTGCTTTCTGTTTCTTTCTCTTTTATTTATTTATATTTTGGTGTCATTAACTTCCAGAGGAATAAAGGTAAGACCAAAACATAAAACGATTTAAATTAACTTGTATTTTGGTTGTTCCACTAGCTACAAAAAAAATTAAAAATACAACCTGTTATTCGTTAGCAAGTAAAAATTGGAATCGCAGGTCTCAGTGGTACAAATCACCTTGTTGTTAGAGGAAAAGAATTAACTTCGGCATTGTAATCGTGACTCCACCTCACGTCATCCTGGTGTTAATTACCCCATTCTGTTGCAAGCGTTTTCTTCCCTCTGATATTGCGAACAAAGTATGAAGGATGACATGATACACCAGTTGCGTCCTTGGGGTCCTCAGAATCGCAGAATCCTTCTTTATAGGACAGCCTGAAGTTATATAACGTCCGAGAAAAGCAGCTTATCCATGCTGTATCCTTGACATTGATACAAGGCAATGGCCTGTGCTTGGACGTGAATTTTGGCACTTTACAGGAGGCTTTCGCTATGAATTTTAAGCGTCTCAGAGAGCAGCCGCTGAACACGATGACCCTGACCAGGATAATGCGCTTTACTGAAGATGAATGGATGAATGAAGTGCTGCCTTAGGCCATGTTTTACACTGTGTGCTTTCAGCAATCTTTTAAGATTATTACTTGTCACGCAGTATGACAGGATCCCAATAAAATCTCGGCTGAATTCTATCGTACGCCGAGTCTCCTTGTCAGATTATATGATAAAGATCGTATAACAATAGACCTGCAATTTACTACATTTCTTTTATGTCAGCAGTCAGTGCAATTTGCACTGAAAAGAAAAAAAAACAGTGTCGTATCAATAGAAACATTCTTCCAAGTGAGCTTGAGGTAATAAGGATATTGTTTTTTCTTTTAGCATGTTTTCGCCATTGCCGCTAACATATTTGTCGCCGAGTTTCGTGTCATCCTACACCCTTCTCTCCGATTTTTACGACACTGCCAGAACTTTTTTCAGTGAGAACGTCACGTTCTGAATTTTAGGACTGACTTTCAAGGGAAGAATATGCTTTAAGAATGCAAAGAAGGTCTCGTCTGATTTTTTCGTCGATTCATTATGTCTTTTATGCCGTTGATGTAATTGCGGTTACTTCTAAGATTTGTCGGCAGGGACATTAATTACGCGATTTTAATGGCAGTGAACAAACATTTATTATTAACTCTGCAAGCACCTTTCTTTTGACCTTTTGACCTTGTCCTCATGCTTGTGAGTTATTTTCGCCAGTTGTGTGCTGTAAGCGTTGCAGTGAGGGAGTCGACCGGGACGCGTTCGAAACGTTATAGAAAGTTAAGTTGTGCACAGACAGGAACACAATCACTACGTCAGCAGTGTGAATCATACAAGGGCAAGAGAAAGAGACAGACAGAAAGAGACAAATAAAGAGACTGTGGGCACTTTGACAATTGGAATAAGTTCCAGACTCAACACTGAGAGTAATACTAATATTGCACACGTTGTCATTTGCATGTAAGGCTTTCTGAGCGAACAGGTCACGTAAGGCTGTGTCCCATTTCACAAAGTCTGTGAGACAGATTAGTGATGAAACTACTGATCCCTTTCTCTTTTTTTGAGGGGTGAGTCATATCGGTTTGTACAAATCCCCTGTGGTATCACACAGCAGTTTCTCGTCTTAGTTCTGTATAGATATGTAGTTCTTCGAGACGAGTGTAACGATACGCTTCCTCGTTTCTCTTTCTGATATCTTTTAAACGAGCTTCAATTAGGATCAGAGGAAAATTTGCCTACACAGCAAAATCCACAGAATTAACACCTACAGTGATGAGTTCATTCTTAGTACTGACACATACTTTGCTGAACTAATTAAGTGCTGAACAAACACCTTGACTGGTGAGTAACGTTTACAACATCGTCACTGTCACACTGTAGCTGTGACGCTCAAGTGGATAATGGTTCGATGAACACATACTTTGTCGAACAAATGTAAATAAATAAATAAATAAATAAATAAATAAATAAATAAATAAATAAATAAATAAATAAAATGATAGATAGATAGATAGATAGATAGATAGATAGATAGATAGATAGATAGACAGATAGATAGATAGATAGATAGATAGATAGATAGATAGATAGATAGATAGATAGATAGATAGATAGATAGATAGATAGATAGATAGATGATTTTATGAACAAAATAATTAATCCTTATCATTCTAAACCTGTTTAATTTTCTAATTATATCCTATTAAATGAACTGCAGCAGCATTTTACAAATATATACAGTGCTGAATATAATACAGGGGGTTGATTCAAGGTGCTGAATTTCCACTTTAAGAGAAATTAAAATTAAATTAACTCAAACAGTACTGAATTAACTCAGACAGAATCTCATTAACATTTATAGCCTTTAACCTCCTTCTTGTAATAATAAATAAACACTATTCGTTCTCATCCTTCGAGGTGTTGAATTCAAGTGTTAAATTAACATGGAGTGCTGAATGAACACCTTCCCTTTGGATGCAGCTTTGAATGAACAGCATTGAACCTTTATAGCTTAATGCTGAGTTTACATTTGCTGTGTTCATTTATAATAATAATAATAATAATAATAATAATAATAATAATAATAATAATAATAATAATAATCTTAAAGCTTAAAATGTTGACACATTATAGGTTAACGCTGTATAATTTAATTTAACATGAAAAGTGTAGATTCTATAATTAATTAGCTATATTATTATTATTATTATTATTATTACTACTAATTAATTAATTATTATATGTATGGATCGTTTAGTTTTATATTTTTCAGTACATAAAGCTGCAAAAGGTTTAAAATCTAACACATTGGAAGCGAATTTACATGAAAGGTGTGAATTTTGCGCTATAGCGGATTTTGCTGTGTATTTAAACCGCCTCTAACTCGCTCCTACTTGTTGCGCGCGACTTCAGCGGATTCCGTTCCGGCTGAAAGGCGTCAATCTCCCCAAGTTGATTTCCGCCGAGTCAGTGACCACAACATCCTCATCTTCCTCCTCTTCCTCCTGGCGCGATAGCTGCGATATTCGGTCGAACGTGTCCTCATGGTCCGTGCACTCCACTACGTTGGGGATGATGTTTACATACGCATCGGCGATCTCTTTGTGCACCAGCGTGTCGTGGTTGTAGGAAACGAACTCGTTGCTGATGTTCACGGTCTCCACCGGCGTGTTCGCGCACAGGCGCCGGCAGCCCAACAGGCTCGCGAAGGCTCTCCGGAATTCGGCGTTGAACGCGTAGATCACCGGGTTGAGCGATGAGTTAGTCCAGCCGAACCACACGAACACGTCGAAGGTAGTCTCGCTAACGCACGGAAGGCCCGCGCGCCTGTCGCCACTGTTTTCTCTTCGTCTCGCGCAGAACGGGACCATGCAGTTGAGGATGAAGAACGGAAGCCAGCAACACACAAACACGCCCATGATCACGGACAGGGTCTTCAGCACTTTGGTCTCACGGTTGATGGAAGTTTTGAGAGTGCTGTGTTGCTGTTGTTGGTGCTGACACACGAGCGCACGGCTGCCGGTCCTGCAGCTCTGTGCGTGTTCCGCCGCGCGCTCCAGAGACGCGATTCGGCCTATCTGCATCTGTGCGATGCGGTAGATCCGAGTGTAGGTAACGATCATGATCGCTACGGGGATGTAGAAGCTCACAAGAGACGAGGAGATAGCGTACTCCCGGTTTAAACTCGAGTCGCAGTTGTTCTGTTCCGTGTCCGTAAGAGCGCGCGCTGTAGCCCCGGTGCCGTTAAACCCTCGCACGATCTCTGCTCCGCTGCTTGCCTTGTGCCAGTTTAGCTGTATCGGTATGAACGAGATGAGCACGGATAAAGTCCACGTCACGCCGATCATGACAAATGCTGCGCGCTGGGTCATCTTGCGCTCGTATCGGAAGGGGCTGGAGATGGCCCAGTACCTGTCCACGCTGATCATGCACAGATTGAGGATGGATGCTGTAGAGCACATGATGTCAAACGTGACCCAGATGTCACAGAATGCGCCAAACGGCCAAAACCCCGCAACTTCCGCCACGGCTTTCCATGGCATCACGAGCACGGCCACGAGAAGGTCAGACACCGCGAGAGACACGATGAACGTGTTGGTGACCTTGGAGCGCAGGTGGCGGAAGCGTAGCACGGCAGCGCACACCAGCACGTTGCCGAAGAGCGTGCACAGCACGAGAGCCGAGAGAGCGCATCCGGTCAGCACGCGCAGCGCCAGATCGCGGCTGCCGTCGTCTCCGTCCTCCTCATCCGGCTCGCTCCGGTTCCGCATAGTCACGGGCGGACGGTGTCAGGTGAGCGCAAGCAGCGCGAGCAGTGACGGTACGGCATCCGTTCCGATACTGGAGAGGAGCTCGCACTCGGGCTGCGTGGCAGCTAAATGTGTCATTGTGGAGTTAAAAAAAGTTCTTTAAATGACTCGAGTCACAACATAGTTTAATTCCACTAAAAAGGGGATAGAGAGAGTTACCGTGACACCTCAGAGCTCTGAGCGCGCGAACTGAGAACCAGATCCGCTTCAGAGAGAGAGAGAGAGAGAGAGAGAGAGAGAGAGAGAGAGAGAGAGGTGGGGGGGCAGAGAGAGAGAGAGGTGAGTGGGGGACAGAGAGAGATGGAGATAGAGAAAGAGAGAGGGAGGGAGAGGTGAGGGGGCAGAGAGAGAGAGATGGAGAGAGAGGGACAGAGGGAGAGAGAGAGAGAGAGAGAGACAGAGAGAGACAGATGGAGAGAGAGCAGTGGTGGGGGTAGAATAGAGAGAAAAACGCTTAAAATAGAGAGCGAGGTAGGGAAGAGAGTGTGAGAGAAAAGACAGTGAGAAAAAGATAATAAAAGAGTAAAAGAGGGGGACAGAAAGAAGGAAGGAGTGTGAGAGAGCGAGAGCGACAGAAGTAAAGAAAGACAGATAGAAATGTCTGATTTGATATTCATTTGCCCGGCAGAGATTGAAAACTAGTTTTTATTACATAAAGGTCCTTTTTTCTGTACAGAAAGTAGTTTGGGACAAATGGCGACTGGCCAGAACATAACACAAACAAAAGACAAGAATATTCTTTGCAACAGTGCTAACGATAAGATAAGTGAATTTATACTATTGCAAAAAATGATCTAAAAGCTATTTTTAGCAAAAACCATCTGTCACAGATATTTGCCCCCCTGCTGTTAGTATTTTGTGAAAGCTCCCTCTTCTCCCACAGTATAATGCTTGATGAGACTGTAGGATACAGAGCGAGGAATCTGCGAGCACGACTTCATGCAGAATCTCTTCGTTCCCTGCAGGGTCCCGATCTCTGCTCTTCACATCAGAACACAGGCTTTTGGACGGGGTTTAGAACAGCGGAATGAGACGGCCACGTCTCCAGCTTTTGTGTGCTTATTGTGACGCATTTAAAATTGGGTTTTAATTCTTGTCCTGTGTTTGGTGAGTTTGCACGTTGTCCATATGCTTCATGGGTTTCTTCCCCCAGTCCAAAGACATGCATTGCAGGCTTATTGCTAACTCTGTATTCTGTGAATGGATGTGTGATTGCGCCTTGTCATGGACTGACACCCTGTCCAGGACGTGTCCCCATGTACACAAGGCTCCCGGCACCCTAAAGAGTTGAGGTTCCCACAACCCTGCATAGCATAAGCAGTAAGGAAATTTACTGGATGGATGGATGGATGGATGGATGGAACCAGCAAGTTACCCAGCATGCAAAGCACATCTAATTGGCAAAACTCCATAAAAGAAGCCCACAGCGCTGAACACCAAAGAAAAACTTTCTGTTAAGAAAAATCGAATGAGGCTTCTGAGTTCAAGTGCACTTTTTAGCGGGGTGAAAGCGTATGAGCCGCTCTGTTGCCTCCGCCTTCTTTTTTCTTCTTTATCTTTTCTTGCACAAACCATTTATGCCCAGAAAATATATATATAACGTATAATATTCAACAGCACCTGAAAAGGCCATTTATAGAAGACTTAGATGTGAGAATTAGATGAGAAGTACGTGAAGAAAAGAGAATGGTTTGAAATAAAAATGGAGGAAAAACTGTATCTATCTCATTCAGGTCACTCCTTCACTCTAATAAAAAAAGATGCTGTGTATTGGCAGATATAACCAACTTGCAGCCTATCACCATTTCTAACAGCAGCGCTTCTTCTTAAGTGATTGACAAGACAATCTTTCTTTAATTTGTTTACATCCAATACAGCTTTAATTAACGTGATGAGTATAAAGCGACCGGCTTTCACACAGATGGGGTGATTCGAAGCCAATCAGATGACGTTTCCATTAGTTAGTCTCAGGGGCATCTGATGGATTTTGAAGGTAAACAAGCTAATGTTGTGCTAAGTACATTGGATCTTGAAAACAGGATGTGCTCATCCAACTGAATACAAATTCACACAGTACTCATTAACACAGTGATGAGTGTTGACCTGGTAGTCACGTCTCCTCGGGAGGAGGAGCAGAGCGAGGGGGCGGGGCTTATGACTGGAGAGATGCAGGATATTTCTGCTTCTAGAAAAAGAAATACTAGAAGGGGGGGGGCATAGAAGCCTTTATTGTCGCCACATATACATTACAGCACAGTGGAATTCTTTTCTTCACATACCCCGACTGAGGAGGTTATATATAATTCACTATGATACTGCAGCCTTGGAGCAGGGAGGGTTGAGGGCCTTGCTCAAGGGCCCAGCAGTGGCAGGTTGGCTGTGCTCGGCCTTGAACCCCGATCCTCCGATCAACATCCCAAAGCCTTACCCAGTTACCCAGTTGTGCCACCACTGCCCCCACTGACAGCATTACAATCAGCCTGCTTGTTTACATCGTTCAAATGATTTAAACGATACGGCTCATGCCCAGGGATAAAGGATCTAGCGAATCTCCTGCATTACTCTTCTTACATTTAAACGTACAGACACTTTGAAGGACCTGATTTTTTATATTGTTGGGATGCTCATATGAACAAGAGACAAACTAATCCATTCATATACAGCATGATATATGAAGCCCAGGTTTCCCAAGGAAGGAGGAAAAAGAGATACATGCCATACAAATGCTCATCTTCTCCAAATCATCCAATCATGATCCTCGGTTCATCACCATGTTCATGTAACTCCCTTTACCAAACGGTACCGATGATTCTGGAGCTCCTTCTGCTTTCCTCTATGAATCACATGCCACTCTGAGGATAATCTTTGCTACCCATTCACCACCCTGTGGAAAACTTTCTAGGCCACGTAGCAACAGGGTCTTGAGTAGGTTCATTTCATTCCACTGCTCAGTGAAGCATAAAGACAACATCAGATCTCAGACTCATATTAATCAGTGTGGCAAAGAAAGCATACTGCAGTGAGTCAACACACACACACACACACACACACACACACACACACACACACACACACACATGCACGTGCACACACAATCATGTGCAGGTTCATTGATCAAACAGGCAAGGTCACACAACAGAACGAAAGCAGACAAAAGCCGGGGTATCTGGTCCTTAACAACACCGGAATTAACAAGATGAAAGGCTATATTATTCTCCCTGAGAGAATGGAAATGAGAGAAATTAGCATCTCTACAGCACAAAGATAATTGCGTAAATAAACCGTTAAATGCTAGAACAAGCATCACGTCAGCGTAAAGTCGTCCTCAGCTATGCTTTTGGGCCCAGATGTAGATTATTAAATTAATTCATTTCAACAGTTACAGGTTTAACACCAGCGTGGTACAGTAGAGTAAGTCAGGAAGAAGAAAAAAAAACTCTGTGATACATTAGCACAGGCCTGGCGTGCGGCTCTTACCTTCATATCGAAGTTTGTATTTGTGTCTTTTGAATGTGCGTGTTCGCTAAGCTGGAGTTCAATACGGTATTTTCGTCAAATGCGCATGTGAGTGGGATGAAGACACCTCAAAAGTTTCCCAGTAGGAGCAAGATCATTTGAGTAAACAATTTGTCTCAAGTTCGCTTGTTCATGTGTGCCCATGTGTGCCCATGTGTGCCCATGTGTATGATGTGGCTCTTTGCGGTGACTCTTGGGTCTCTGACGGGTTGGCCACTCCGGCATTAGCGTGCAATGGACACTCAGGACATGAGAATATAGCGCACTCTAGTGGTCATTGTAAATGAATCGTAAACAATAACCAGGCAAGAAAACCATTTCATTTAGTGCCATAGCTTCAATCAGACAGACACTATAGAGAAAACCTAGACATAAACCATTTGGAGAAAGCAGAATTCTTTTTATTTACATTTATGGCATTTAGCAGACACCCTTATCCAGAGTGACTTACAACTGAGGGTTAAGGGCCTTGCTCAGGGGCCCAGCAGTGGCAGCTTGGTGGACCTGGGTTTTGAACCCATGACCTTCCGATCAGTAGCCCAACACCTTAACCACTGAGCTACCACATCTGATGAACATTTTATGCAACATTTTATGCAATGGTGGAATAAACACTTCTTGCATTTTCTGAAGCATTTTCATTGCGAGTCCCAGCCGAAGGAAGAGTCAGAGTGGAGGGCGGGCCTTAGAGGATGGGGCGGGGCCTTTGATTGCAAAGGGAGAGGCTTGGATATAAAATGATGCAGAACACCTGAGCGCAGATCCGGAAGAGTAGCAGACGAAGGAGAAAAGAACGTAGTAGAGGTAGCGTCATGGGAGCTCGGAGCTTGTCTGGAACTTTCCGGAGGAGACGGGGCAGAGGTTGGATGAGGAAGAGCACAGAGTTCACTCTGATTGTTGGAATGAGGAGTGTGTGGAGACTGAGTGGTGTTTACGGCATGTAGCTGAGCGCGCGTGTGTGTAGGGTCAGCCTCGGTGTGAGGGGGCGAGGTGCGTGCGTCCGAAGAGGACGTGGTGTGTGTTTGGGCGTTGCAGTGAGAGTTTCGGTGCCGGCGCAGCACCGCGGTGCGTGTGAAACCTTTCCCGCAGGTTTCACACATGTACGGACGTTCACCTGTGTGTGAGCGCACATGCCGCTGGAGGTCACCAGACCCGGCAAAGCACTTACCTAAAAACATTAAGGTACATGTTATAACACTCCGTGGTGGTGTATTACAGAACTAAACTGTCACTCTTTCAATACCAGATTACATGAAAAACAAGAAATGATTGCTAATTGCACAATGCATGGTGATGCAGATGGTTTGGGTTAATGACCAGAAGCAGGATCAGTGTGGGGCTTAAAAACCAACCAAATTATTATTTACACATTACCGTGATGTTTTACAGAATCACACTTTATTATTTAAGCACTGAATTTTACTCTGTTGGATAAAAAAAGGATGGATCCCACAAGGTTGAGAATACCAGAGTGTGTGAAGCTGTTTTTATATTTAAAGCCAAGCAACTTTTATATAAAGCTTTGTGTGTGTGTGTGTGTGTGTGTGTGTGTGCGTGTGTGTGTTACCGCAGGTCTGGCAGCAATACGGTTTCTCTCCGGTGTGTCTCATTGTGTGTTTGATTAGTTTTCTCTGCATGTTGAATGACTTGCCACACTGATCGCAGATAAACTCTTTTTCCGAACTGTGAGTCTTCTTATGCTCCTTCAGATTACTGAGGTTGCCAAAACCTGCACAGACACACACACACACACACAATTTCAGTTTTCCTGTTAGCACCTCCTATTCCAAAAAGTGGCTGATGGAAACCCAACACAAATAAGTAATGGAGCAACAATATTAAAAGTGGAGTCCTGATGCAGCTCTTATGTCAGATGCACCAGAGTGGATGGATTAGAGGATTTGGAAGGTGAATCATCTTCCTGGAACCTTCTATGTGGTTTCGGCCAGAGACGCGAGGCTCTTCTCTCCTTTTATATAGATTAGTGTAAGCTCTTTGTATCCGCTATGTATTACACTATTTTAGTCAATGAAATCTACAGGGTCTGTTCCTATTACCTTGAATTTACCCAGTATGTTCTTATTTTAAAATCAGAAACCTCCTGAGCTTTAAATCCTTATTTAAATCCTCCATCTTCACTGTTTTTTGCACTGTCACTGTAACTCTGGACTGTCACTGTAACTCTGGACTGTCACTGAACAGCACAGTGCCACATTATACACTCTATACACACCATACAGCACATAGACACTTTAAGGACAATCATTAAAAACCATACGCATGTATATGTATATACATTATTTTTTCACATATATTTTCATATTTTATATAGTTTTTATATAGTTTATACTTTTTATTTATCTATCTCCTTTTGGTTTTGGTTTTATTTTTACCGCTAATTACATTCATTTTATGCTTAAATAATGGACAGATGCAAAAAGCATTTCACTGCATGTCGGACCTTGTATGTACGTGTATGTGAAAAATAAATTGTTGTGTTGGCTCCGTGTTGTTGATTTTAAGATCAGGGTTCAAGCCCCAGCACTTCCACTGTTGGGCTCTTGAGCAATGCCTTTAACCCTCACTGTTCCAGTGGTGCTGTATTAAGGCTGATCCTGTGCTCTAACCCTAACCTCTAAAGTTGGGATATGAGAAGAAAAAAATTCACTGTAATGTATATTTGACAAATTAAAAATTCTGTTCTATAGTCTTTGCTGCAGAACCAAACGTTTCCATATTACAGGTTGTTTGGAAGGAGCAGTAAGATTTCAGGAAATGATTTCAGGCAAAGTTAGACAAAGAACGACCTCTGCTTGGAGCCTTTCACAAGCCAAATGAGTTTAGTCTTTTTCAGTCAAATAAAAAGCCTCAATATTTCAATATTCTGTGTAAAAGGTTCCTCCTTTTATTGAGAAGATCATTATTAAACAAACTACAATTAACTATTAAACGAACAGAAAGGCTGATTATGATTATTAATATTAATAGCTCGTGCTTATTGCATTAATTTGATGCTGGGGAAAAAAAATCGAATGAGCAATTACGAAAAAATTAGTTTAATATGCAGAGGCGTCTCATTTTTTATGGGCTAGTAAGGAGAAATCAATATATAATAAGGATTCGTTTGTTGCACCCGCATTAGATTATTTCCTGTAAATTAAAAATAAAACGTTATTTTTCTTGGAACCGAGTGCAACAGCACAATGAGGGAAGGATGAAGGCAGTATTTCGAAATAATCATGGCATGAATATAAGCTCTCCTGTCTAATAAACTTGTAATCATGGCTGAGATAAGCTACTCCAACACTTTATACCTGTCTAAATCATCCAGTGCATCCAAAGAGATTGCGGTGCTGTTTAAACCATTTAACATACAGCAGTGATAGCATTAGCATTTGCCCGATCTCTGTTGAATCCCCCAATGCAGTCCACCTGAGTGAACTTGGTGTAACCTTATCTCAATATAAACACACTTGTTCCTCAGGGCTGATGAGACCAAAATGTATATTTCTGGACTAGCGTTTGGGGAAAACTCACCACTGCTTGATCCCTAGCGCTATAGAGTGAAACATGGTGGTGGTAGCATCATGATGTGGAGATTTTTGTGATCAGCAACAACAAGGAAACTGGTCAGCATTGAGGGTGAGAGATTAAGGGATAGACCAGAGTAAATTACAATGCTAGAAGTAAACCTGTTTCATTCTGCAAGGGACTTGAAACAGTTCGGGGCATTCACAAAGAAACCAAAGCATACTACCAACACTACATTTTAGTGGCTCAAAATAAACAATGTGGATTTTTTTTTACAAAGTCCTGATCTCAATGTGATTTAGTTAAGGCTTGAAAATGGTCTCCAGGCAATCTGACATTGTATATTGTGTAATTTTACCAGGAAGAATCAATAATAGTTAGACAGATCTATGCAGTATTGGCCCAGAAGTCTAAATACTTGTGCATCCAACAAATGGATGCTTTTGTTATTCTTTTAGCCAATATTTAAGAAGTCCAGTTCAATTCCAGTATGAAAGACAAAAAAAAAGGGTGAATGCAGTGGACTTTAGATAAATTAGACTATATGTTCATCCCCCAGTCCAAAGATATGTTCTGTAGGCTTAATGACCTGTCTAAATTGTCAGTACCAAGTAGCAAGTGGGTGGGTGTGTGTGTGTGTGTGTGTGTGTGTGTGTGTGTGTGTGTGTGTGTGTGTGCGTGTGTGTGTGTGTGTGTGTGTGTGAGAGAGAGAGAGAGAGAGAGAGAGAGAGAGAGAGAGATTGTGCCCCGTGATGGTTGGCACACTGTCCAGTGTCCCCCCAACCATATCCCCAAAGTCCCCTGGGGTAAGTGTCAGGATCCCCATGACCTTGTAGAAGATAAATGGTACAGAAAATGGATGGATGGAAGATATCATTTTTGTACTGAAAAACAAAACTTATCCCCAACCAGAACTGTGGCACATTTTATCCCATAGAGAAAAACTGACATCCTTAATGTAGGTTTTTGATCTATTCACCCTCTGGAGGTCCCTCTTCTGATGTCTGACATCATCTCTTCTGCTAATTACAAATATGAATCCAAAAAAAGGCATTATGGGCAACACTTTGTGCATTTTGCATGCCGGGCAACACTTTGTGCATTTTTCTTCCTGGGTTATTGTTGATATTGTTGTCATTTTTAGTACTGAATGCACAATTAGCAAAAATCTGACCTAAAGGTCACGTCCTAAGGGCCATATCTTTAATAAACACCACCATAACTAATTCAAAAACAGTCTTGAAAGCCTGTCTTCCACCCTCATAACTTTCAAGAGGTACATCATGACACAATGCCATTATTAGAAATGTCAAAGCTTATGAGGTAAAGTAGGAGAGGTAGAACAAGCTGACCTTTATTTTACAAACCTGGCATGGAAGGTTCATTTAATTATCTTTATTACAACAAATCAGGAAAATAGTCATTATTAGAGATGTTCAGTCAAGGTTTTCCTTTGTTCTCATGTCAGTGTCAGAGAAAGAGGACCCTCTATCTTGCCCCAAATAAACTCCCAGATCCTAACCAGTCTGGCTTCAAAGCAGCAGAAATCACAGAAACTGCCCTCATAGCCATAAGAAGCTGCATTATCACATGACTATCTTGACACGTCCTCATAAGTCTTCGAAAACATGGTAAAACATAGCGATACAGGAGATCTGCGCCATGCATCTGCGCCATGCATATTTTAAACTGGTGTCCTGCAAGGCTCAATGCTGGGTCCTGTTCTGTTATCTCTTTATACCTGCTCTCTAGGTAAGGTCATATCCTTTACAGTACAGACATGATTGACATGTCCATGTGTTCTGCATAGTCCAGAGAATCAGGAATTGATCCCATATTTTTTTGTGTATGGTTTCAGAATACACTTTTTTTTTTTCAGAAGCATTTTTTTATATTCACTCTCTCCATAGGGTATATTTGGCTTCTAACTAGTTTTGCACTGTTTGACTCAAAGACATCATACCTCAAATTGCTCAGAATTCTTGGGAGGCGTGTGTTCTTGCCACTCCACATATTGTATTACTGTGTTAAGGGTTGCAAGGCATCACATACAACCACTGGTGTAGTCTACGTGATACGCAGGTATACACCGTATACCCACTAGGAAAGGCCAAGGATTTCCGTATACCCACTTAAAATGTGTGAGGATATGTAATGATATCGTTTTGTGACAGAACTTTCATCCATAAATTCACCCCGTCTGTGTTGCGAACACGGACTGTGGTCGCGATTGCGAATCACTAACGTTTTTGGATCATCGGGGCTTCCGTGGGCTGTGACCTGATCTGACGTCACCTACCAAGGAGGAAAATCAGTTGCTTAACGGTCTTTTTTGGCACAAATTTGAAATTAACTAACTAATGTAAAAGAAGATATAAAACGAAAGCAGACTCAAACTAAACTCTGAGTGTGTTTTCGGAAGCCTGCACCTAAAGCTACAGCAGCGCCGGGTGACATTTCACCCACAGCCCGAGTACAAATGTATTTGGAAAGCTTTGTAAACTACCAGTTCATTCAGTTCATAATATTCTGCAATGAAAGTGTTGGTGATAAAACTGAACAAATCACAGTATACTCACTACAAAAAACTAGACTACACCACTGCATACAACTACCCACAAAATGATACCACAAAACCACTGGTACATAGACATATACCAAAAAGCCTATCTGACTGGGAAGAACTTCATTTTCAGTATTTCAGTATTTCAGAAAAAGTATTTCAATATTTTTGGAGGCCAACACAGAAGTTAGCATGACCCTGGTTCCGTTGACAAAAAAAAAGCCAGTTGGATTTTTTTTCTTTTGGCTTTTGGATTATAGCAGAAAATATGCTTTATGACCCAAAAAAAAAAAGCATATGATTCTTATGCAATTTATTCATTAAGATAATCCTCAAAAATAAACACAATATTTCTTTTGAAGCCTAAATACAATATCAGGAAGTAAAACAGAAGTAAAAAAAAAATGAATTACATTATGGTTGAGTGTAAACACAACAAGGCTGTAATAGGTAACAGACATCCTTTGTTGTTCCACTTAGCCACTTACTAGCAGCACTTTATTAACTCCAAAATAAGTGAAATCACTTTCTACTAACATAGAAATGTGGCATCAAAAACCTTAACTGACTGAGGAGTTTTGCGTTTCGAGTATTTTTTCTTGAGATCACATACATGAACCTGAATATGTGGAATTACTAAATTACCACATTATGGACAATATAGGGGCTTTTTACACCCGGTCACTTCATGAGTTTTCTGTGATCCGATAGCTATCCGATCGTAAAAAGACCAGGTGTAAATGCCCTCTGAAACGGTTTCGAGACGGATATAAATCCGATCACTCAAACCGCTTCAGGAGGAGGTCTGGGACGCATTTCAGATGAAACTGGACAGGTGTAAATGCATGTGGTTGTTCAAGCCATATACGTCAGCGCTAAACTCCTCTCAAACGGAAGTACGTCACTCGCAGGTGACTCGCGAGTCGTGCATCGCGCCAGAAACAAACATGTTTTCCCACAAGCCCTGACTCCGATCTTTCATCCAGGTGTCTCGTTGGGTTTTAAAATGCACTGCTGCTGCCAGCGAAAATGCAGCAAACAGTTTTTTTGTAGCAACCACATACACCAAAGCGTGTTCCATTTCAATTACCCCGGAAATGAGGTGAAATATATTTGCATTTTGGGCAGGAGTAGAAAGATCGGATCGATATCCGATTCGCCGAGACGTATTTATGTGGCCTAATGTAAATGGAACAGTTTTAACAAATCAGATAGCTATCGGATCAGAGAAAACACATGAAGTGACCAGGTGTAAAAAGGCCCTTAGAGATGTGACATTTTAAAATGCCTGGCTCATCGAGGAGAATTATTTTGATAACAATATTTATTATTATTATTATTATTGTTGTTGTTAATACTACTAGTAATAATAATAATAATAATAATAATAATAATAATAATAATAATAATAGTAATAATAATAATAATAATAATAAACCATTTATTTATTTGTTTTGAAAGTAAATTTGTGCATTAATTCCTTAATCCCCTGCTTGTTGTTTGTGTGTATTTTAAAAAAAAAAAGTCTGTAACCCAGTGAACTAGAGTTAATTTATTCAATGATAGAGACTTGAAAGCACTTTTGTACATCAATCTGGATAAGGACGTCTGGCAAAACGCTGTAAATGTAAATGTACATGGGCTTTCAGGATTGAACGGGCTTGAGATGCTTCACGATGAGCCTCGCAAAGCAATACTTATAGGGTACAAAGATAACATGAATAAAGACTCTTCTCTGTCTCTGGCACCAAGAGATGAAACAAAACTAACTGGCTGTCCAAACAATTGTGTGTCTGGTGGTCTTCAGATTACAACTAAAGATCACCAATCACTTAAATTGCCAAGCGTTAAAAATGGATTCCATTTTCTGACTTAAATGGAGAAAAATGGATTAGGTATAGCTTCTATAATGAACGTGATAACATGAATTTAGTAGTGTATCATTCCTTGCTAAATGAAAATTGTAATTGTTGCAAGATTTTTGTGATATAAGTGAACGGAACACCTTAGGACTCTTAGCTGATTTTAAAAGCAGTCATTTTACTGATAAAGCCTTGATATTATGATTGTGTTTGACGTCAATTGTGTGTGTGTGTGTGTGTGTGTGTGTGTGTGTGTGTGTGTGTGTGTGTGTGTGTAAATACGTGTGTGTAGGTACCTCGTCCACAGATTTCACACTGGTGAGGTCGTGCTCCTGAGTGGATGACGATGTGCCTCTGAACATCACCTGATGCAGCAAAACTACACACACACACACACACACACACACACACACACACACACACACACACACACACACACACACACACACACACACATTTGTGGCACTGCATTGAAGTTGAATTTGAATACATTAGACACACAAACACACTCTGTTACCTTTTCCCACAGAGCTCACAGATATAGGGTTTCTCTCCTGAATGGCGACGGAGATGAGTCTGCAGGTTTCCCGCCTACACACACACACACACAGACACACACTCAGATTAAGTATACATTTTTTTCACAGCTTGTGGGATATGGAAACTGCAGGTTTAAACCGCTACACACCTGGGAAAACTTCTTTCCACACATATTACACTGGAATGGCTTCTCACCTGAAACACACACACACACACACACACACACACACGCACGCAGTATCACAGTATATCATCACACCTCATATATTTCAAAATATCAGGTGGTGTGGCTTCGTTGGTTTTATTAAAGAGCACGAGTGTATCAGAGCTGTGTTTGTGTCTCACCAGTGTGTGAGCGTTTGTGTAGCTCTAGATTACTGGGGTGTTTGAATGTTTTCCCACACACTTCACAGCAGCACTTGTTACTCCTTTCGGCAACATTTGACCCTTCTGTCCTCTGATTTTGAGGACTTGTCTGCTCTGGCTCTTGTGGTGGGTCAGGAATAGGTATCATCCTGGGTTCTGGCGCTTCTACTGGTTCCTCAGTGGGCGTGTCTACACTTACAAGTTCTGGCCTGTGTTCTGTTCCCACCTGCTGGTCTCTTTCTGAACTGCAGCTGTCAATTAAACCCTCAGGTCCCACACCCTCATCTAAAACATGGTAATTAAACTTCTTCAGGTAAACGGCCTTTTTAGGGCACACAGTGCGAGACACAGGGGTGGTTTTTACCTCCCTCACAGGAAACACAGGTGTATTAGAACATGATGACAAGGAAGAAGGGGGAATGGTAGCATTTGCATAGCATGTTAAAGTCTGTGACATCACAGGAACGGTGGACTGGGACAGAGCAGGATTTCCTGTGTCTGTTCGTATCTGACTGGTTGTTGTAGACGGTGCTGAATGCAGTGATTGGTTGTCTGTATTCGTGGGTGGTTTTGGAAGGCTCGGATTTGCACCTTGTTTAATATTATTATTACTACTAATATTATTATTATTATTATTACTCTGCTCCTCTGCTACTTTTTTAAAATACTGCCTGCTGTAAAAGTTCCTTAGCTTGTAACCATGAGCCGGAAGACTACTGGCTGTTTCCAGGTTACCAGTTGGCGGAGCAATTGACATCCCACTTGTCTGTTGGAGTCGTCTGTATTGATCATTGGGATTGGTGATGTCATTGGAGGCGGTGCTTTGGAAGTCAGGCTCTGCAGGTAAAGGGCTCCCCAGAACACAATCGGCTAGTGAAAGGGGCGGAGTCACAGGCTTCAAGTACACAGTGCACATGTTAATGATGTTAGACACCTGAAAAAAAAACAAGATGACATACATTTAATGGTTGCATACTATAAAGAAGTGTTTCAAAATAGCACCAGTAATGCTAGTATTAGTGTTAATTTTATAGTAAATGTTCAATAAATATTTTTGTGCTAAATAGTGCACATCATTGCTTTCATACACTGTGCTACAAAGTGACCTGTTGTACCTGTAGGTTCTGTGCAATGTGCAGCAGTGTGTGCACGTTGTCTGGGTTAAGCTCCAGGTGGGAAGTGTACATGTAGTCCAGGATCTGTCCGATGCCCCCTACATCCTGAATAGACAGGTGAAACACATCGTTTTTAGCTGCTGGAGCGTTCTGGAACAGAGCTCTGAAAACACACACACACACACACACACACACACACACACACACACAAACACGTTAAACAGCTAATGAGTGCTTTATTAAAAGTTGGTTAACTTAAACCATGGGCTTAAAGTGATTTAGACTAAAAATGTAGTAACAAATGTTTAGAATTCACACACATACACACCTGAAGTGGGGGCTGAAGGCAGCAAGGACGTTCTTGTGTGCTTTGAAGCACACACCCTTCACCACCACGGTGCAGTCACACAGTAGCCCCTGAATCCTCTGTTCCTGCAGTTCCTGCAGCAGATACACACTGTGTGTGTATAGTCCTTCCATCTCACACACACACCCTGCAGGAGACACACACCACATACATACAGTACACAATTAATGACCATTCATTATACAGTATTCTGCTCACATAATCTTTATATTATTCTTCACTCCTAACTGCACAGTCAGTGCTTCGTAATAATAATAATAATAATAATAATAATAATAATAATTATTATTATTATTATTATTATTATTTTAAGAATAAATAAATTAAGAATAAATTATTTTAAGAAATAATAAAATTAAGAATCATAATAATAATGATAATAATTATCATTATTATTATTACTATTATATTTATATTAATAATAATAATAACAGTAATAGTAATAACAAAAATAACTAACAAAGATAATAACAATAATAATAATAACAACAACAACAACAACAATAATAATAATAATAATAATAACCTATATTAATAATAATAACAGCAATAATAATAATAATAATAATAATAATAATCTACTGATTTCCTTCATTATGGCCTGGATATATGTCAATCTGATTTGTGCCAGTCATCCAAAATAATTGTTTAAAACAAATAAATACATTTTAAAGATTATTATTACAAAAGTTATTCTTATTTTTGTATTATGTAATAAAAGTTAAGTCTAACACTACACTTAGACTAACAGGATTGCAGTGACCAGCCAAGACAAAGTTGGATGTTTGGCTTTAGCAACAAATGCTAATTCAGACTCCAAAGCTTCCTGTTAAACCTAAGATATAAGCCAATGCAATGTTATTAAGCCCTAAACAAACAAGTCTGCGATATGAGATAATTAACGCAGAATAATTGATTTTCGGTTTGTTTTGATTCTTTACCTTTTCTTCGGCTGAACAGTCACTGGGTTGATGTGAAACGTCACTTCCTACTTCTGATGGCGCCGTTTTTTAACGTATTATGAGCAATAACTTAATCCACGGCTTTTGTACGTGTACGTTTTGTACAGTGCACGTGTAAATAAAAACAAACGTGTGTTAAGCGTCTGATCATCGTTGTTGTTTCAGACTGTAGTATTTTCTCCGATGGAAACAATAAGTAGGCGTTTGTTTCTACACGGAAGGTAAATGGAGACGCATTGCACAGACGGCACTTTCTTTTCTTCAAATGTATGTATTGTTGGGAGTAATCCAACACACGGCTGTGAAATGCGTCCGTAAAATAGTTTTATGTAATAAACGTGTATTCGGCGTAGTTTCGAAAAAAAATTAACACTTGTTATTTTACAAAGAATTATATAATTGATATTTTGCACTGTGGAACCTTAAGTAGGTTGGTGTTTCTTTACGGAAGGTAAATAGTGATGCGTTGCCCTGTCGGCGTGGTTTTGAAATCATGAGTGAAAGTTTTTTTTAAGTGATTCCTTTAAATATTAGTCCGTTTTAATGTAATAGTACTTAAAAGACTGTAAAAGAAGCGGTAGGAATTCGTGCGATCTGCGTTCAAGTCTGGCCAGTTTGACAACAATCAATGAGACAGTAGTGATAAGAAGTGTGTGTGAGGTTGTGTGTTGTGTGTGAGGTTCTGTGTGTTGTGTGTGTGAGGTTCTGTGTGTTGTGTGTGTGAGGTTCTGTGTGTTGTGTGTGTGAGGTTCTGTGTGTTGTGTGTGTGAGGTTCTGTGTGTTGTGTGTGTGTGAGGTTCTGTGTGTTGTGTGTGTGTGAGGTTCTGTGTGTTGTGTGTGTGTGAGGTTCTGTGTGTGTGTGAGGTTCTGTGTGTTGTGTGTGTGAGGTTCTGTGTGTTGTGTGTGTGAGGTTCTGTGTGTTGTGTGTGTGAGGTTCTGTGTGTTGTGTGTGTGAGGTTCTGTGTGTTGTGTGTGTGAGGTTCTGTGTGTTGTGTGTGTGAGGTTCTGTGTGTTGTGTGTGTGAGGTTCTGTGTGTTGTGTGTGTGAGGTTCTGTGTGTTGTGTGTGTGTGTGAGGTTCTGTGTGTTGTGTGTGTGTGTGAGGTTCTGTGTTGTGTGTGTGAGGTTCTGTGTTTGTTGATCCACAATGGTGTTTTTCACTTGTAACGCGTGTGGAGAGTCGCTGAAAAAAGCCCAGATCCAAAAACACACCTCTATGTGCCGGGGATGCCAAGTTCTGTCCTGCATCGACTGCGGAAAAGATTTCTGGTAACTTCACTCACCCTAAACTTCACTATCTAAGCCACATGCACACTAACATCATCCCAAATACACCTTATTCATTAGAAACACCATAATCAGTGCACCACGGATGCTTAGGATCGTCCTCATTAACGTTCTACCTGCAGGGGAGAAGACTATAAAAGCCATGTTAAGTGTATCAGTGAGGATCAGAAATATGGAGGGAAGAACTACGAGGCCAAAGCAAATAAAGGCGACGTAAAACAGCAACAGTGGATTCAGGTACGTCGGCCGTGATCATATTTACATCCCATAGAGACCTGTATATACCTGTATATCTGTTGATTGTAGCAGAGTGCTGCACAAAAGATGAACCTCAGTGTCCTGATAGCAAACAGTGAATCTGGGACGGGGATCGAGCCCCAGTTGATATGATGTACTACTCTAATTGCATGTGAGTGTAACTGTATGTTGTGTGTGTGGGTGTGTGTAGAGAGTCCAGGCGGTGCTGGATAAGCCAGGTGTGAGTGCAAGACTGCGCTCCGTGCTGCAGCAGGTCGCCACTTACGACAACGTCCCACGTAAGAAAGCCAAGTTTCAGGTAAGAATCTTCATCTCTTACTATTTGTATATGAAATCAAGTCAATGGACAAGTATTAGTAAATAAAGACGTTGATGAACAGACACGCCATTACAGAACTGGATAAAGAACAGTCTGAAGATTTACGACTCCAGTCTGCAAGATCAAGTTTGGGAGATCTTCTCCTCTTCTGAAAGTCCAGTAAGTATCACACACACACGCAATCTTGACATACACCTATACATGACCGAGATGCTGATTATATCTGTCCTCCAGCAGGATAACGGAGCCGAACATCCTGTACACACGTCGCCGCCAGAGCAGGACACGCAGGAAGAACAAGTGAAACCCGAGAAGAAGAAAAAGAACAAGAGGGAGAGAAAAGAAGAGCGTCAGAAGAACGGTAAAAAGAAGCGAACGAAGGACGAGCAGAACGGAGAGAATGGTGTAGAAGAGCCTCAGAAGAAGAAGAGGAAGCATGCAGAGGAAGAAGAGGATGTGGACGGAAAAAGCTCGGCGAAAATGAAGAAAAGGAAAGCGGAAGAGTGTGAAGGTAAGGATTATTTAGATACGATGTCTGTAACTGCCCAAAGTTTTCATTTTACTCACCTTCGTTGAACGTGTTGCCCTTTTAAATGTGACCGATTTGTTAACGTTTTTGTTTTGTTTTTTGTTTTTTCCCCCTCCACTCGTCAGAGAGCCAAAATGTGGAGGAACTGGAGGAAGCAGAGGATGAGCAGGAAGCACAAGACAAGTCTAACGCTAAAGGTAGACAGCTACACTGTAGGATGGCTGTGTCTCTTCAAATAGCTCTCTTCTCTCCAGTAGTGAGTTGCATCCACTGTATAGAATTATATCTTTATAAAGATGGTTCTAAATGTCGTAAATGTTCCTGGATGGCGATGTGATGAGCGGACATCCTGATTCCCAGAATTCCGGAGCTCTTCGGTTCATTTGTAATAATCGGAACATGTGCACTACATAGTAGACTAATATACGGAACACTCTAGACGAGTCCCAAATAACATACTTGTGCACTATTCTACAGTTTTATAGTGTACATGTAGTGCGAGTAACAAGCTCATACATCATTGGGGTCCAAACCACGCAGCTACTTTCCCATTTTCACTGCATGTGTTATGGGTACTTCGTATTCTAGTCCTTTTGCGCGCCTCGTTTTATTCAATCTTGCTCTCGGAAATGACCACAAACTAGTGCACTGTTTAGAATTTTAACGACTCCACAGCCGAGAGTCTGACAGAGGAAACCCAGCTGTGCGTTCCTCAGGGTCGGAGAGACGGTATTACTCCGTCTCTCTCCCTTGTCACACACACAGGCACTGCTGGCATTGTCATGTGACCTGTGATGTCATACTAACAATCTAGACCTTCACTGTACTCAGGGGCTGTCAAACAAGTAAGGTTTAACCACAAGGTACTAAGTTTTAATACCCGTAGCACTTAAATTCAACTTTTTCCGTTCCAGTCCCGTTGCGCTATGGGATAACTGAGTGGGCACTGGTTGTCTAGTGCAGAATCTCAGCAGAAGCAGTAGATCATCCGGCTCATTTTCTGTTTTATTTCACTGTTTTACTGCTAGTATATTTTTAACTGTGGTGCATCAAAAGGTTGTGTGTGTGTCTGTGTGTCTGTGTTTGTGTGTGTAGGGACGTTCAACTGGAAAGGAACGATAAAGGCGATTCTCCGTCAGGCTCCAGAAGAAGGCATCGCACTCAAGAAACTCAGAAAAAAGGTGACGCACACTGCGCCTCCTGTACTGACGCACACACATCCACCCGCACATCCACACACATCCACCCGCACATCCTGTGTTGGACTGAGAATAAGAATGAAATTTAAATTATTGGTTGCTGGAGTTGTTTTTCAATAAACTTTTTACATGCAAGCAGTTGGAATAATCTCGTATGCGTGCGTGCGTGCGTGCGTGTGTGTGTGTGTGTGTGTGTGTGTGTGTGTGTGTGTGTGTGTTGCAGGTTTTATCGGCGTATTATTCCTTCAGTGCAGAGGACAATCACAAATCGGAGGAGGAGCTGTATTCTCTGTTCAACAAGAAGCTAAAAAACCCCAAGTTTAAGATCCTGAAAGAAAAAGTCAGACTTGTTAAATAACGCAAACAGCTTCGGTTTGTAAATGAAGCCGCAGACAGTCACCAGAAGAAACATCTCCTCATCCAGTTTTATGTCCCATCCGTGTCTGTTTTTCTTTAAATAAACGTTCTTCCTGAACAGATACAGTATGTTGTCTGGCTGCAGTGAATGTGACACTTATTTTAATGACCAAATTAGCTCATGTCGTTGCCTTTAATCACATTAACATCCTTTCACCTGATGCTTTATTTCATACACCGATAACCTTAAAACCACTGAGAGGCGATCAACATTCACGTTACATCCGTCGAGGGATAGAACATATTAGGTAGCATGTAAACAATCAGTTTACAGACAAAAATAGGGCAAGGCTTAGGATCTAAATCTTAGATGATTGGGTCATAGGAACTCCAAACCAGCAGGTCTTGTGTCCTGTTACTCGTATATAGTAGTTGGTACCTATCAAAAATGGTCCAGGGAATGATAACCAGTGAACCAGCAACATTGTGCCCAAGGCTTATCTGGTCCAATCCTACTTGTCCAACTGTTTATAGGGTTGTGTATCTGTATAGACAGGTTAGATTGCTCATGCTGAGCATCAGACACAGATCAGGAAGCAATGGGTGAAGGTGACCTGCTCTGATGAATTCCTTTTACATTATATGTTACACGGAGTGTGTGTGTGTGTGTGTGTGTCAGGCATGTTGATGCTCTGGGCAAGGTTCTGCTGGGGTCCTTGGGTCCTTGCATTCTTGTGGATGTCACTTAGAAACGTATCACCTACGTAAACATTGTCGCAGACCAAGCACACTCCTTTATGGCTTCGTGTCAATGAGAGCGCTTCAGAAATTCCCCAGATCTCAATCCGATCAAGCATCTGTAGGATGACAAACAAGTCTGATCCATGGAGGCGGCACCTCGCAACTTAAAGGCCTGTTTAGCTTAAAGCCGAAGACCTATCCTGGCTAATACAATGCTTATTAATCTCTACAGCATAATGCTAGTTTGTTGTTATCCTTTTTTTTTTTTATTTTAGTTCATTACTAGCTTGCATAATGCTAGTTTGTTGTTGCTTGGCTTTAGAGTGATACTAATTCAATTTAGCCGTTTATTAGAATGCTAATTTGTCAGTAGGCTGTTTACTACAACGCTAGTTCTTTCTGTTAACCGGCTTACTGTAACACTTGTTAGCTTGTTTACTATAATGTTAAGTGTGGGGTAAGAATACTGTATAAATGTACGTGACATGCCTGGCCTAATTATAAGTGGCCTGGTTTTACGGGATAAGGTATACCTGGTCCAATGACTGTGCACTTTCACTGTGAGAGCCCAGATTGGTCAGCTGCTGGAAGTATCCTTTATGACCTTATCGTTTGGCGTTTGGGATTCAAATTTACCAAGCTTTTGTGTGTTCACTTTAGCAAAGCTTACTCTTCCAGAGTTTACATCCGTGACAGTAAACAAGACGTCCGATGTTGTTTTTGTACCTTTTGTGACACCAACAAAAAATGCCTTCAAAAAATGCAACGCTAACAAGCGAGCGAGCCATTGTTGCCCCTGAAGAAGCTGAGTGAACGCAATACTCAGCCGAACCTGACACCATACTCTCCCTCTCTCCCTGGAGAAAGAAAGAGCTGGGCGGGCAACATCTCCAACAGTACTGCGCCTGTGAGAGATCTTTATCACAGACAGGTCATTTTACTTCCCCCGACACATGCTTTGGTTCAACTGATTATTTGGGGCGGGAGGGGGGGGACGGACGGATGGACGGACGACAACATTCATTTTCATGTATTACAAATTCTTTCTAACATTCTAGCTTGTTCCCTCTCTCTCTCTCTCTCTCTCTCTCTCTTTCTCTCTCTCTCACTCTCTCTCTCTCTCTCTCTCTCTCTCTCTCTCTCTCAGAGGAGATTGAGTTCTCTCTCTTGGCAGCCTGGACTATTAGACACTAATACGTCTTGTGTTCAGGTGAGCTACAGAAATCCACCACTCACCTGGCTTCTGGTCCAACACCTGACCTTATGAACCCACGCAGGTGTGTCTGTTCCTCTGACAGCTGTGTGTGTTGGTGTAACAGGTGCGCTGGCAACAACCCATCAGTTTCCTCTGGCAAACAGAGATAGGAAGTGTTTCGTTTCTGCTGCCTGGCTGCTGGTCTTTTACTACTGTATTCTGGCAACCTGGTTTCAGAGGAAAGCTCATGACCCTAGAGCGGATTGTGTGAACACCGGTCTCTCTCTCTGCCTTCGTTGATGCCCCCTACCAAGTGGCAGAAACATTGTAGATGACCTCTCCACTCTCTTTGTGCCATCTCGCAGAAAGTACCGGAGCATCCATGCTACCACCACCACCACCAGACTCTGCAACCTCTTGTTCCCTGAAGCAGTCAGGTTACTCTGCTATATAACCACCACTGCATGTCTACACATGTCCTGAGTTCTTACTGCCCACTGTATTTACTGTACATTTTCTATGTCAGTCCTCTCACAAGGTACTGGAACAACAAGGCCAAATCTGTTGTTTTTGCTCCAACTTGTAAACATTTAGGTTTGATATTAAAATGTAAGGCAGTAAATCAGACATTTAGCTTTCATTCCCTGATATTTACATCTAGCTACGTTAACGACTTGTTTTTAGGTGAGCAAAATTAATGGAAAAGATAGTTTTGAAGTAAATTACGCTTAATATTTGGACCACTGACATCAACAAACACTTATAGTGTTTTTTTCTGATGCTTTTACAGCTTGTATCCCAACATCTTTCCGTTTCCTATACAGCATTTAGCAGACACCTTTATCCACATTGCATCTCGTTTTTACACAACTGAGCAATTGAGGGTTAAGGGCCTTGCTCAGGGGCTCAGCAGTGGCAGCTTGGTGGACATAGGAATCAAACTCACAACCTTCTGATTGGTAGCCCAACATCTTAACCACTAGACTACCACATCCCGGTTTTAGTTTGTTTCAAAGGGTTTCTCATTTAAGTCTCCTCTGCCACAGGTAAAATGCTGCTCAACTAAATTAAGGTGTGTTGATGATGATTCCACAGATTTAAGTTCTTTATTTTGTCATTGCTGCATTGTTGTCTTTGACTCTGGATGCATCACTTCGTAACAGCGATGACTCGGCTGAGATTCTTACTACCGCTCATTCAGGCCCTCATCCAGGACATCATGTAGAGCTTGGACTTTTCTAGACTTCTTTTTGCAACACCTACTACCTCAACTACAGCGTGGTCATTTAGAAACAGCATTTTCATTTATACAAGCTTTGTAATGGCACGATAATTATAAATCACTTGATTTGAGTCAGGTTCTATTCCCGCCTCCGCCTTGTGTGTGTGGAGTTTGCATGTTCTCCCCGTGCCTCTGGGGTTTCCTCCGGGTACTCCGGTTTCCTCCCCCGGTCCAAAGACATGCATGGTAGGTTGATTGGCATCTCTGGAAAATTGTCCATAGTGTGTGTGTGAGTGAATGAGAGTGTGTGTGCCCTGCGGTGGGTTGGCACTCCGTCCAGGGTGTATCCTGCCTTGATGCCCGATGACGCCTGAGATAGGCACAGGCTCTTCGTGACCCGAGAAGTTCGGATAAGCAGTAGAAAATGAATGAATGATTTGACTCATCAATAAAGATCCATGAACCTGTTCCAGAAGCAGCCATGACTTTATTTCCACCGACCGATGGGATCGTATTTGTGGATATGCCTTTTTTTTCCTACTTTTGTAGACCATGTATTCACAATATCACACAAATCTCATCAGCTTATTATTAATAACAATCGTACTTGTAGTTGTTGCAGTAATAATTACAATTTATTACATGTATTATTTATTTCATTTGAATTATTCTGTTTCTTATTTGTCTTTACAATAACTAGTGCTCTCTCCTCGATCATAACTAATGGGATAATAAATAAAACAACGTGCTTATTGTAACTAATAGCGATCATCTTCTATTCACTACACTTCCCACAACCATCCGTCGCGTTTACGTTACGTCATATTTCCCCGACGACAAAACCCAGTAAAAACAATGGCAGGCGGATTATCTGAGAGTGAATTAGCTCAACTTCGTAATAGGTTTAAAAGAGATGCAGAGCTTCTTTTACAGCCAGCGTCGGAAGAGGAAGAAAAGAGTAAGTGCTTAGAAATCTCTAAAAGCCATTAAAAGATCCTGATCCTTAAAATGACGTAAAAACAACAACATTTTTTTCTTTAAACATGAACTTGACCATGAAGGAGTTGAGACTTTGTATTAAACAAATCTGAAGTAATCTGTTTTATATTGCTTTAATTAAATAAAAAAACACACACAACAGTAAAAATGATTACTGAATAATAATAAATAACATCTGAGTGATAAACGGTGCAGAAACTTTAGTAAGGGATAAAAAAATGCTTGAACAGATTTCAGATTTCAGCTCGTAATAAACATAGACATCTTTTCCCCAGGATGTCGGTATCATAATGATATTTTAAGGTGTTCTGTAATAACACAGAAGTGTGTTTAATTCTGCATCACACCTTTAGGGTGGTGCTGTGTCTCTGCTGTGTCTCTGCTGTGTCTCTGCTGTGTCTCATTTACTTCTCTTGTTTGTCTGCTGTGTCTCATTTCTGTCTCTGCTGTGTCTCATTTACTTCTCTTGTTTGTCTGCTGTGTCTCATTTCTGTCTCTGCTGTGTCTCATTTACTTCTCTTGTTTGTCTGCTGTGTCTCATTTCTGTCTCTGCTGTGTCTCATTTCTGTCTCTGCTGTGTCTCATTTCTTTCTCTGCTTTGTCTCATTTACTTCTCTTGTTTCTCTGCTGTGTCTCATTTCTGTCTCTGCTGTGTCTTTCTCTGCTGTGTCTCATTTCTGTCTCTGCTGTGTCTCATTTGTGTTTCTGCTGTGTCTCATTTACTTCTCTTGTTTCTCTGCTGTGTCTCATTTCTGTCTCTGCTGTGTCTCATTTCTTTCTCTGCTGTGTCTCATTTCTTTCTCTGCTGTGTCTCATTTCTTTCTCTGCTGTGTCTCATTTCTGTCTCTGCTGTGTCTCATTTCTTTCTCTGCTGTGTCTCATTTCTTTCTCTGCTGTGTCTCATTTCTTTCTCTGTTGTGTCTCATTTCTTTCTCTGCTGTGTCTTTCTCTGTTGTGTCTCATTTCTGTCTCTGCTGTGTCTCATTTGTGTCTCTGCTGTGTCTCATTTACTTCTCTTGTTTCTCTGCTGTGTCTCATTTCTTTCTCTTCTGTGTCTCATTTCTTTCTCTTGTTTTGCTGTGTCTCATTTGTTTCTTGGTCATGTCTCATTTGTTTCTTGGTTGTGTCTCATTTGTTTCTCGGTCGTGTCTCATTTGTTTCTCGGCTGTAATGCAGGTAAAGAGAAAGCAGACTCAAAACCACTCCCACGTTTTAATCGCCACTCTGTCTTCTGGATTTTGGCTTCCATCGGTTTGACCTACTACCTTGAATTTTTTACAGTCATCCTGGAAAGCGAAGATATTATAAGGTATTTTTTCAGGACATCTAACATGAATAAGGAATATAATAAAAGTACCAAAGACTTTTATTGTTTTATACCACATTTATATGCTAAGAACAATGCAATTTGTGTGTGTCTGTGTGTGTTTCTTACTTACTGCTTTGTAGCTGGCTGATATCCAGCATGGTTTCAGTCTACTGAGTATCTTTATTACCCAGTGTGATCAGTGTTGCCCACTGCAGTACAGTTTCAGAGATTAAGTTTCACCGTTTTGTGTGTGTGTGTGTTTGTGTGTGTTTCCTTTTTTTTTTCTTAATTAAAATCTGTGAGCAGAAACTATAAGGCACCTTAAAATGATTAAACCTTAAAATGATTATTACTATGAATGCTACTATTATGAATACCGTGATACCTCGAGATACGAGTGCATTGACATACGAATTTTTTGAGATACGAGCTGTGATTCAACCAAATCTTTGCCTTGAGATACGAACAAATTTTTGAGATACAAACATCCGAGCCGACGCCACCGAACAAAGGCCCACAACAACCACGTGTGCTCTGTTTCCCCCGCCTCAGCTTCCCATGTCTCACTCAGTTAGTGTTTGTGTAGCTCGCTTTTTAAAGGACAGTGCTGTGAAGAAAAAGATGATGTCTATTGAATTAAAACGGGAAATCGTAGAACCACAGACCAGGGTATTGGAGTTTATTTATTTAAGTTATATATAGTGAAGTTTAGTTAAGTTCCATTTAAGTGTAAAGTAGCATTAAGAGTGTACAGTAGCGAGTAAGTGAACGAAAGTGAAAGTGTACGTACGAGACAAAATTCCTCCTAACTCCTGTTTACTCCTCCCTCAACCTCCATGCACATCTTCTGTTAGCTAAGTCGTCTGATCTACAAGGTAAATAATCCACTTTATAGTAAAACCAGTTTATTTTTTAACACTCTCTTTTATTACTGTATGTTTTTATACAATATTTGTCATATATAAATACAGGTACTGTACATTTTTCATATTCAAACCACATAAAACATCTGGAGTGGAATTTGGGAGCTGGAACGGATTAATGGGATTTCAATTAATTTAAGTGGGGAAAATTGCTTTGAGATACGAGCAAGGTCACGGAACGGATTAAACTCGTATCTCGAGGTACTACTGTACTAATAATCCACCTGTGTAGCTTACTAATACCTTTATTACTAAAACTAATAAAAAGTGTATGTGGGTGTGTGGGTGTGTGTTACAGATGGTGGTTTAACGTAGGCCTGGCGCTGCTGGGTGTGTGTCTGAGCCTTGCCTCATTCTGCATTGTGTATCTGGAGTGGTTCAAAGGCATTCAACATTATGATCAGGAATACCCTGCCATTCCACCAATCACCACCGCCGCGTTCATCGCTGCCTCCCTCAGGTCAGTGTGTGCACTTACACTTCATTCACTTTGTTAAATTCACATTTAGCAAGAAAATCGTGTTTCATTTCTCATTGATGTTTAGTATAAAGCTTGACTATGTTGCTATGGTAACAAGTACTTTGTCCTTTCAAGCTGTACGTTAAAGTGAAACCTGTGCTAGAGACCTGGGATGAGCACATGAGCCTTTATGATTACAGCAGCAGCTCTGAGAAAGTACAGACTGACCTAACTTTGTGTGTGTGTGTGTGTGTGTGTGTGTGTGTGTTTTACAGTTTTAACATTGCACTGTGGCCCGTGTGGTCTTTCTTCACTCCTGTGATTCTCTTCACCCAGTTTATGGGAGTCGTGATGATAATCTCACTCCTTGGATAAAAGCAAGAAGACGCACACAGACGATCACATTTCTAATCTTGTGTTTTTGGCTTCTGTTACGACATCTTTGTGTGTGTGTGTGCATATCAGATGATACTGTCACTGTTGTCCTATGGAACAAACGGGCTTTCCGTTTTCAGACAGATCGTGACGCTGATCTTCCTACAGTGTACAATGTTTTTCTCCATTTTTTTTTTTATGTTTCAGTATGTGACTTAATTTTATACGTACTTGTCCACATAAATATCTCAGTGTAACAAAATTACGCAAATGAATTTCCTGAATTAAAAATCCATTTCAATCATATTTGGGTTCTGTATAATTATTAGCATTTTAATTCTCTTGATTGATGTGTTGCTACAAATAGATTGTCCAAAAAAAAAAGTTTTTGAGTTATATTAAATATGTCAATTTTTTTAGGCAGAATAAAATCCAATTAAATATGTATTTTTTTATATAGAGATCCATGTAAAATACCTGGCAACCTATTAACAAACGATCACGTTAGATATCTCATCATTATTTGATAGTTTACAAGCAGCTTGCTATGAAACACCTAATTAAGTGACATTAGATCTCAGATCACAGCGCATGAGTGATTGTGCCAAGAAGAATGGGCAAAAATATTACAATCCGGATGTGAGATGCAGAAATATCCTAGAATTCCTCAGACTATAATCTCAGCCAGCACCCCCAGATTAATCCTGGATGTTTGCTAACATTTTGATTCAGTTCAGTTTATTTGTATAGCACTTTTAGCAATAGACATTGTCTCAAAGCAGTTTTACAAAAGCATAGATAGATTAAATTAAGATATAGATCGATATAGATTAAATTACTATTTATCTATAATGATCAAGCCTGAGGTGACGTTATTGAGAAAAAAACTCCCTGAGACGATATGAGGAAGAAACCTAGAGAGGAACCAGACTCAGAAGGCAACCTGGTGGTGACACTGGACAGGAAATAATGTCAATGTAAATAACGTCCTTACTACAACAGTTTATAGTCGAGCGAAATTGTGCAACCAACAGTTCGGTTTCACTTCAATTTTTTCTACTACAGTACAAACCTAGTCCACGATACATGGCCATAACCAGGGTAAAAAAAAGCAAGCAGCTCCATGATGATGTCTGGAGTCTGAGTTCCCAGTCTGGTGGTGCTGTGTAGGAAGCGTAGCATTGGGGTGGTGTGGGAGAAGGTAGGAAGGATGCCATATTAGTTTAATAATATCCAGATTAGTTCCAGGGGTTGTATGTGCCTAAGGGTAGGCAGTAGTTATGAAAGGATGAGAAATGTACAAGCGCCTGTGTGGCCCTTGTGGTTAGAAATGGGCAGATCCTCCTACTGTTATAGAGGAGAATGTCCTCTCATACCCGGTTCCAAAGAATACATTTAATCAATTGCATTAAATGTCAATAGGGTGCTAGACACCTTTTTGGACATGCTCTAAACATGTCAATGTTAAAGCGGCAACGTGTTTCCAATCTGTCCTGGCGCACACACTCTTCTCCTCATATATAGCATCTGCCTGAAAGTTCGACATGCTTTACATTGTCAAATTCTCTTGAACTGTGTCTGTATGCCTTTATATATTGTTCTGCTCCCGCATGGCATGTTGATTGGATATAACTGCATGATTGAGCAGGGACTTTATTAAAGTATAGTTGTGGCCATTATACCTCTGTTCCGTGCGCTGCTGATTGGCAGCATTCATTGCGTTTATGTAGGATTTACGCGCCCACATTTGATCCATCCTTTGTGTTTGTGTGCGTATGTGTGAGAGAAAAAAGAAAGAAAGAGACTCTCTAGGGTCAGAAAGTTCTTGATCATGGTTGTCATAATGGAGCCTTTTGTTAAAGTGTTCTCCTGTATCCGTTTCACATTAATTAGCCCTGTAATGTCTCACACAGTTATATATAATTTTTCTTAGGCATCAGATATAACTGTCAAACTGGGTTCATGGTGTTTTATGATGGTGTGGGTATTTGGTCCTTCTTCTTTCTTGACTTTTGTTCCGGTCTGTGTTTGTTTAATTAAATAAACAAGCTAAGGGATATGAAGAAAAGGATTTTTTTTATATTTGGTTTTTTTTTGTTTTTTTTGGAAGGTTACCTGAGCCATGTCGGCGTTGCGTGTCACACAAAGGCGATTCCATAAAGGGCCATTGTCGGACTGACCATTGACCAGTGAAACGCGAAACCCAGCTTCCCCCTTTCTTTCCCATCAAACCCTTGGAAGAAAGAAAAGCTAAATAAGCCTCAGTTCATTTCCACTGGACCCACACAGAGCTGCACACAGAGGTGAAGAGTGCAAGCGAGCACCGCTAAAAAAGCACCTATGTTCTTACATTTTGCAAGAGAATCTCACGCTCTGCGCCAAGTGGATAGTTAAAATACGCGCATTTTACGCACGGCCGATAATCTTCGTTGTATGATCTTTTTTTTTTTTTGGCACGCGGTCCATCTTCTGCATAACGCGCTTTAAATCGGATTCCAGTGCATTTTAAGCAGCTTTTCCAAGCCAAAGAAGGGTGGAGGGATGAAGGGATGGTGTTGGATGAATATCTGGCATCACCGGTACCCCAGAGCCGCTAAAGAGGACTGAAACCTGACCTCCAGCTCCTAATCTGCAGATTTACAGAGGGGTATATAGGTAGATTACAGCGAACACGAACCGGATGCTGGAACCGCGCTCTCACTAACACCTGAGCAGACATCCCATATCATTTAAAACTGTTGTCCTGTTGGATTGCTGAGCAAAATGGTGGAGCACAGCGGAACCGATGTGAAGTTTGTTAACAAGTACTGTCCCAGCTCGTCTTCTTCATCTTCAGCCTCGTCTTCCTCCTCATCCTCCGCTTCCTCGGCGCGCGAGATGAAGATTTTGGCCACGCTGCGCGGCAGCCTTAGCCGGAAATACCCGCAAAAGAACGGCGAGGTGCTGAGCGCGCAATACGGCATCAACCTGCTGCTCGTGGGACTCGCGCTCATGCTCGCGCTCGCGTACCAGGGACCCACCGTGACCGAGGAGACGGTGCTGGCTTTCCTCTCCACGCTCATGCTCATGCAGCTGCTGTGGATGATCTGCTACGTGGCGCGCCTGGATCGCAAGCGCAATGTTCCTCCTGAGAGAGACGCGGACGCGGCCAACAGCTGGATTCGAGGTACCCAGCTGCGCATTACGCACAATCCTAAAGGAAAGACAATGAAAACCAAAAAAAAACAAAAGCCAAAGAGAGACAGACAGACAAAAAGTCAGACAGATATCTGACGTCAAACCTATAACCCAGGACTGTGCGCTATTAAAAAGAAACATAGCAAACTCAGTTTCCATGGTGGTAGTCTCAAGGGTACATATTTTGTAGGTCTACCTGCTGTTTGTACATGTGCATGTGTTGTACCTGCTAAATATTAGTGTGTATTACTGGTCCTTAAAAGCCAATTACATACCTTAAATCTAGCTTAAATCTTTATATTTTATAAGGCCGTAAATTTGTAGTTCCAGGTGAAAAATATTACATTCTTTACATTTATTACATACCCTTTATAGTAACAATATATATATATATATATATATATATATATATATATATATATATATATATATATATATATATATATATATACACACACAATATAAAGTATATATGAGAGAGAGAGAGAGAGAGCACATACATAACAACTCTACCCTTGAACGTACAAGGAGCATTACCTGGACCAGAGGTAAGAGATTATCACTGTGGTTAAAAGAACACAAATCTGAAACATTATTAACACTAAGGTTGTCAGTCCATGTACTTTAGTCACGGCATGGTTTGCTTAGCCGAGGAATTAGTGACAACATGGAGGATTGTGGGTAATTTTCCCGATCAGGCACTTGATGGGAAAAGCGTTCAAGGGAATGTCCAATGCAAATCAATATAAATTTGACTAAAGATCAGCTTTATACTGCGAGGAATACGAGCGTTATTTTCTAGGATGACTTCGCCCCCATCTTTAGAGTTTGATGAGAATTTAATGATGACATTAAAGTGTGGCTTTAAGACACAATCGCAAGCTGAGGACATTTACGGAATCTACAATATTTGAGGAAATAAGAATGTTAGTGTTCAATGTTAGTGTTAATTCATCACTATTTATGATATTTATGGGTTTTGTTTGGTTTTTTTACTACAGGTGGTCTGACTCTGCTCGCTGTTCTATCACTCATCACAGATGCTTTTCGTGTTGGGAACTTTGTCGGTTACCAGGAGTGTGTGTCTCCTGTGCTTGGTGTCTATCCGGTCGTACATGCACTTCACACGATGTCACAGGTGAGGGGACAGACGGCCCGGGCCTCATAGTGTGTTCATATGTGACTAGTAAAGAAAGTCGTAGTGATATTAAGGGAAAACCTGAGGTACATTTCAAGCAATCAGTATAAAGCTATTAGTTTCAGGTTTTTGCACTCTGCAGATGTTGGTGTGCTGAGTTAATGGTACAAATATTGAAAATATCTGCATCACAGACAAAAGACAGGTCTTAAAATAAAAAACCTAGTGATTCAGTTGAACTTAAGACTCTGAATACAGTGCATTCATGATTGTAGGTTACATGTAGGCTGTGTAAATCGATTTGACAGCGAGCGTGTATCTTTTCTCATCTCTGTGTGCATTTAGCCTGAAAGCTTTCTGTAGGATCACATGTCGAAAGTTTGAACTAAAATATGGAGTTGTAATTCACTCGGTGCTCAGTGCTGTAATTGAGCTCTGAATCAGAGGGTCTTATATCGTGAGGGGTCTGCGGGGAATAAATGAGTGCTTTGTGGCTTAAAGAAAAGGCCCTCTGTCACTGCTGATCCTGTTAAACTTCATTATGACTCATTGCAATGCCCCCGGTTGGGAGAATCGAACCATGTGGGAGTTTTTAATTTGAACTTGAATTTCAGGTTGAAATTTGTAAGTTTAAAAAAAAAAACAAAAAAAAAAACAAACTTTGAGTTGTCAAGTAATGCATGTAGGAAAATGATAAGAATGGACTTTTTGTCTGGCGTGGCACTGCCATCTGACAGTGCTAGAGTCGCCGGGTTCAGACCCGAGTTTGTGTTGGTTCTCCTGGTTCTCTTGTTTCTTCCAACTTCTGACAAAAAATGCTTTGGTAGCAAATAAGTGTTTTCATGTGTAGTGTATTGAAATGCCACTATCTAATGTTAGTTTAATAGAGATAGTAAGATCGATTAAGTTATCCTACTGATATAGACATTGTTTTTTACATTTTACATTTACAGCATTTAGCAGACACCCTGATCCAGAGTGACTTACATTTATAATATAGTCCAGTCTTCTCTCATGAGGAGACATGGGCGTCGGAAGCAAATAAAAAGTGAGTGGGTCCTGTCCCAGCCACATATAATGGTTCGGACGCCCATGCTCTCAGCACTCTCATCTCAATTTATATAATGCCTGTTCTGGCATGAAACTCAACTGAACTGCCTCATGCATGTTTTATAGAACACTATAAGCACATTCAAGACCGTTTGCTTTTTAATGAGCTCTCATGAGTTTTTCAGTTGTTGTCACTAATGCTGTTTGTTAACACCCAAGCAACCAACAATGTTATGTTTTATGGTTTCTCCATATGATAAGGAATAGATACCTTTGTGTGAATGTGTGTGTGTGTGTGTGTGTGTGTGTGTTTTCTGACAATTGTTGATGTTTTTCTTTCTTATTGTGCAGGTACATTTTCTCTGGTTTCACGTTAAAGATGTCGTAAAGCGTTACGAGACGTTTGAGAGGTAAATTTCTGCGCCCTCTTATCCCTGGTATATTCACTAGTACATTTTCAAGTACAATAATTGTCAGTTCAGATCTCAGCATGGCCAAGCTACCACTGTTGAGACTCTTTACCGTCATCTGCTCAGATGTATCCTAACTCCTGGAGGTGAATGTAAATGTGTGTTAGGTTTGGTGTGATTCATGCTGTGTTCACTAACCTGCTGATTTGGAGTAACGGAGTGATGACTGAAGCCGAACACGCTCTCAATGACCATAAGAGACGATTATCAGCAATCGGAAACTTCAACTTTACTTTCTGGGGTAAATTTAAGACACACTTAGAGAATGCTAACCTTTCTTTTATTATCTAATCATGTTGTTATCTAAACATGTAGATCTATCTTTTCCTCCTGTCTTTATTTTAAGCCTCTGTCTGACTTTCTTTCTATCCCTCTCCCCAGAGGATCAGCCTTCCTGTAACTGTACGACCAGTGCGTGTTCGATGTTCAGCAGCAGTCTGTATTATCTCTGTCCTTTCAACATTGAGTACCACATCTTCGTCTCGGTGCTGCTCTTCGTCATGTGGAAAAACGTTGGCCGCACCCTCGACCAACGCTCCAATCAAAAACCTGCATCATCGCTGCCGTTGCTAACAGGTTCAGGGGACAGACCTTTCCTGCTGCTCGGCCCGGCCTTCGGGCTCTTGGCGCTTGCCAGTGCCATCACGGTGCTCGTCATCTACATTATCCATGTGGAAGAGTCATTGGAGGCACGCCATGCAGCCATCTCCATGTTCTACTGGTTCGGAATCATCATTTTGGCATGCATGAGTGTTGCTGGTGCTGTTGGGTTGGTCATCTATCGCCTCGAGGATTGGCCCATGGACACGGCACCAAATCCGGCCAGGACGCTCGATTCGAAGCTGCTCCTTGGTTCTTCCATAGGCTCCTGGCTTGTCTGCTGGTGCAGTGTCATCGCCGTTGGTGGGGCAACAATATCCCCCATCTACCGATGGGCCAATTTAGGATACGCCATACTGTTAGTGCTGGAGAAGTGCGTGCAAAATCTGTTTGTCATCGAGTCGCTGTACAGGAGACGACGTGAGCCCGAAGGACGTGGGCCTGGCCTTCGCGCCCCACATAACTCCATCCTCAGCCCCAGCCAAGGAAATGAGAAAATCTTTGCTGTGTATGACGGCATCATTAACCATGCGTACGAGTCACCAGATAAACACTGTGAGAACGAAAAACATACCTACGGCAGGAACAAGGAGAACATGACACATTCTCACAGACCCGGGATGCCAGAGACTCCTAACAGACAGAGGCAGGTCCTGAAGAACATCGCCATCTTCCTGTTTATGTGCAACATCTCAGTAAGGATCTTCATTAATGCCTGTGTTCAAAATTGCTTTAGAATTTGAAATAAGAGCTTAATTTTCTGTGCTGGATTTCTCTCTCTATGTGTGTGTGTGTGTGTGTGTGTGTGTGTGTTTGGTATATAGCTTTGGATCCTACCTGCATTTGGGTGCCGGCCACAGTTCGATAACGGTTTAGAGGAAGAATCGTTCGGATTCCCCATCTGGAGCACGGTGCTGAATTTCGCCCTTCCTATGAGCCTCTTCTACCGCATGCACTCTGTTGCCGTTCTCTTTGAAGTTTTCCGGAAAATTTAGGCCCCGCCCCTGTACCCGTGTGGTGTTTCATTTACGCACAGTAATGATGATGATTCCCTTTATTGAGTTCTCGGAAACCGGGGTTACCTTCTCATTTTTTTAACATTCAATTCTTCTCAAAAAAAAAAGAAAAAGAAAAAGAAGAGAAATAATGAAAACCCTTTTCTCCACAATTTTGAGTGCACAGAAGAAAGAGCAATTGGAGCTTATAGCTTATACAGGAATAAGTGCAGTCTAGGGGTTTGCACGTCTTCATTTTTAACTATTTTTTTTGTAGTTAATGCGACAACTGATTCAGAAACTAGTAAGTAAACTAGTGAACTAGTAAAGGATGCATCAAAGTGCACTTCAGATAACGACACTCATAGCCTCTGTGTTTACTTAGGCTACGCAAATCAGTGCAATAAATGTGCCAAATAATACATCTGTGTATCAAATAATGATATTTTACAATCATTAGATCTTTAAATCTAGAACACAGAGCAGACAAAAGGTTAGCTAAATAAAGAAAAGGCACGCTGATTAAGGTGTTTGGTCACGGTTTGGTACTCATGAAATGTGCTTTGTAGGTCAATTGGCATCTCTGAAATTGTCCATAGTGTGTGTGTGTAGGTGTATGTGTGTATGATTGTGCCCTGCGATGAGTTGGCACACTGTCCAGGGTGCCCACTTGCCATAGACTCCAGGTTCCCTTCAACCCTGTGCAGGAGAAGCACTACAGAAAATGGATGGACGGAATGAAATATTGCAACGTTTATGTCAAGGTTTTTATAACGTTGTGTGAACGTTTGACTGCAGAAGTGGGTAGAATTGTTCAGCATGCTTTCATGGAATCGAATAATTTAACGTTAGAATTGTTGGAAATATTAACTCCATTCGAAATGATGACATGGGCACACAAAAATAATGAATGATGATGATAATAAAAAATGTAGGACGGGGAGGAATTCCATCAGGAGTGGGCGGGATTTAAAATACAGTCCCTGCACAAACACACTGCTCTTCGTTTAACCTTAACGTTGATTTGAAAGTGAAAACGTCCAATTAAGAAGACTTGTATTAGTCAACTAACTATGCAACCCTGACTCTCTACTGTGTTTGGATGGGAAGCACAGCTCATGGTTTCTGTCGCTCCTCTGATTGGATGAAATTGTTTCATATTCAATCCACGAGTGGATTGTCTTAGCTTTCACGCTACTGTAATCAGATCTTTGCTTTCTCTCTGTCAAAGTCATTACACCAATAGAAGGTTTTGTTACACCAATAGAAGCTTTTTTTTTTCACTGTGACGTCTGTTTACTGCATTGTGATTGGCCATTGAAGCTATTCCTTCCATCATCTCCCTATTGGGATTGAACTGAAAGGTGACCTTTTCTCTCCTTCTCTTGGACAGAAGACAAGCCTTTGACCTTCTCCTTAATGTAATCAGATGGAAGAGGAACCTGTTTTTTTTTTTGTCCTTCTTTTTTTATCGCTTTCCCAAAGTGACTGAATGGACAGAAAGGCTTCCTGCTTTAATTCCAATGTGTTTAGACAGAATGTAGAACGTGTGGGTTTTTTCCTCCACGTTGTGAACAGAAGGATTTTGAATTCTTCCGACGGCGAGCTGGATACAGGAGCGTTCACACATCTCCGTGAGCTGATGTTTCACTCGACACTCGGCACTTTTCCCAGACCTGTACACATGCTGTAACACACTCAAACACTTCTCGACTCTACAGGTGCTCTCGTTATTTTCTCTCAGTGCGAGTTTGTTGGTGCTAACTCAAAAATGCTTCAGGTTAGCAACAACCAGAAAACCAGACAGCAGATATGACTGTGAGCAGAAAAAAAAGATGTATAAAGATGTATAAAAGAACAAGTTTATTAATAAGGTTTTTTTTTTTAATGTTTTGAATCAGGTCTAGTGGAATGAATCCATCTGAGTGTCTCACTGTCCACTTTATTAAGAACACCTTTGTGCAGTTATCTCCTGTAATCGGCCAATCAGGTGGCAGCAGGACGATATATAGTATCATACAGAGACTGGTTCATGGTTACATCAAACACCAAAATAGTGAAAATGTCTGATCTCTGTTAGTATCAGATGACCACGTGGGCCGGTTCGTGTGTCTACAAGCTGAAACACCTTGTCGATGAGAGAAATCAGAGGTCTGAGCTGACAGGAAAACTATAGTAACTCAAACAATAGCTGTTTCCAACCGTGGTGGACAGAAAAGCATCTCAGCATGATCAAAGCATCAAACATTGAGGAGAACGGTCTACAACAGCACAAGACCGTATTAGGTTTCAGATCACGAAGCAATCACCACTAGGCGAGATGCCTATGACAGCCTCAGATTCTTGTTCTTTGGCGAACAGGAGTGGAACTCGATGAGGTCTTCTGCTGTTGTAGCTCCTCCACCTCAAGGTTTAGTGCATGCTGAGTTCTTTTGGTCATCTCCTCTATGCTCGGACCTTCTTTTTTACATTTTCCTCCGAACCCTCTTACCAACAAAGAGACTTTTTCTTCATTCCGATATTTGATGTGAAGGTGATTTTATTTTTGCCACCTGACTGGCTGATTAGGGAACTTCATGACTGTGCAGGTGTTCAGCTGTTCCTATTAAACCAGGTGGTGAGTTTATATCGATACCGATATCCGATAAGCCCTTCATCTCCCGGCTCATCGTCGAGTTCTTCATATTAAAAGTATAGAATTCATTAAATATGATTTATTATTTAGACTCTGTAGAGAAATTATTAGGAAGGAAATGTAGAAGGTTAGTCTGGGCCTTTCAGGGAGTGTAATGGGTTCGTTTTTTCCCCATTTCTGGTGCAGTTCAATTTCTCAACACTGAAGGTTTTTTTTGTTTGTTTTTTTTGTTTTGTTTTTTAAGTTTTGTTGTTCTTTATTTTTCGAAATCACTTGAATCACTTGCAATTGTTCTCACTTGTATCTGGAAGAAACTTTACTTTAATTTTATTGACACCGTGCTAAAGTTATGATGCCGTCGTTATGTGTCCTGAAGATGATAAAAACCAAAACAGAACTTATCTGATGTGGGGGGAAAAAACAGACTCTCTGGTTTAATTTTCTATTTCAGAGCCCAGGTAATGTCTTTCTGTAATAAAAAAAAAAAAAACACTGTTATGACTCTTACGAATCGTACGCAGTGTGAACGGATCATGTTCTCTTGTGCATATCGGTGCCAGTGATGCTGAAGACTTGAATTTCTCTGAGCGACCACAGCCATGCACACAGCACTAAACTGATTTTTTTTTTTATTTGTATGTTTAATGTATGAAGCTTTAAGGTGTTCTTTGAGTGTTTCTGTAAACCTTTCAGAGCATGTTTTGATTGTACACACAAAAGCATTGTTTTATAATCATTTAGTTACATAGTCCTGAGTTAAGAATATGATTCGTTTTGGAAAATCACTTTGTTCTCTCTCATGAATACATTTTATCATTAGCAAAATAATTACTGTACTGAGCAATAATAAAGAAAACAAATGAAATGAAATCAGAATTAGTTTTTCTCTGAAAACTTGATCTACTGCTATACTAGATGGATGGATGGGTGGGTGAGTGGATGGGTGGGTGCATGGATGGGTGAGTGAGTGGGTGGGTGAGTGGGTGGATGGAAGGGTGAGTGGGTGGGTGAGTGGGTGGATGGATGGATGGGTGAGTGGATGGGTGGGTGAGTGAGTGGGTGGGTGAGTGGGTGGATGGAAGGGTGAGTGGGTGGATGGATGGGTGAGTGGATGGGTGGGTGAATGGATGGGTGAGTGAGTGGGTGGGTGAGTGGGTGGATGGAAGGGTGAGTGGGTGGGTGAGTGGGTGCGTATTGGATGTATGGGTGAGTGGATGGATGGGTGAGTGGGTGGATGGATGGATGGGTGAGTGGGTGGATGGATGAATGAGTGGGTGGGTGGATGAATGAGTGGGTGGGTGGATGGATGGGTGCGTATTGGATGTATGGGTGAGTGGATGGATGGATGAGTGGGTGGGTGGA
The DNA here is from genome assembly GCF_022655615.1 of Tachysurus fulvidraco. Classification (NCBI taxonomy): domain Eukaryota; kingdom Metazoa; phylum Chordata; class Actinopteri; order Siluriformes; family Bagridae; genus Tachysurus; species Tachysurus fulvidraco. Next base: position 6,773,385 of record NC_062532.1, read on the forward strand.
TGGGTGGACGGGTGAGTGGGTGGATGGATGGACGGGTGAGTGGGTGGATGGATTTTCTTTTTGTGCTTCTTTTAACCACTTTGAGGTTCTGGAAGTCTGTAGATATCTAGGACCTGCAGTGGCTTTCACCATTCCTGTCTTCCTGTATCCAAAGAAAATATGTGCAGAATCAGATCAGATCTGTGATCCTGTGCCATCTCATGAGCACTTTAACCGTACGTACGGTGGCTTTAAATGGACACGCTTCCAAAAATCTGGACTATTGGTAGTTCCCAGAATATCAAAGTCTACTAAAGCCAGTAGAGAGATTGCGTATTTAGCTCCTAAACTTTAGAATAGTCTTCCTGAGTGTTTGAGGCTCAGACACACTCTCCTGTGAGAGTCCTGAGGCATCTTGAGATGTACCAGCTCCAGCTGTGTTCCACTTTATGAGGATTTCAGACCTTCATTAAAAAGAGACCAACTCTGTGAGGATCCTGAGGCATCTAGAGACATACCAGCTCGAGCTTCATGAGGATTCAGACATTCTAAGGAAAGATTCCATCTCTATGTGGTGTTTGAGCACGACAACCTCCTCATCAGTACACAACAGTACACATCAGACTGTATCTGACTGTAAAGAACATTATTCATAATGACACTCTCTGTTGTTTATAACAGTTTATAATCACACCCTCCAGTATCACCCAAATGAGGATGAGGTTAATTTTTGAGTCTCGTTCCTCTCAAGGTTTCTTCCTTTACCATCTAAAGCCCTATTCGGATGGGATTAGTTTCACGTGGGGACGTGGGGGTAAAGTAATTTTTACCAGAGCTTCTCTGTGATTTTAGTCCCGTCCGAATGTGCCATCTCGGTAATCATTACGGACAATGTCAGTAAAGATTACGGCGACTTTTACCTTCTGAAAAAAGGTCCGGAAAAATTACCTCAGGTAATACTAATCCCGTCCGAATCCACCCGCTGTAAATATGTACGGTAAAATTCCGACATTTCCGGTTTAAAAGTAGTTTTTGGCGCGTTTTGCAAGCATGGAGGCGCTTGAAACAGGAAGCAACGTCATACGCACATGACGACAAGGAGGTTACTGTAGTGCATAAAGCGAGTTACCCCTCCCACTTCTGCTAGTTTTACCGAGATGTCTTGTCCCGTGCGAATTGGCCGATTAATATTACAGAATTCCTGAGGTAAAATTGCATTACTCCACGTCCCCATGTAAACTAATCCCGTCCGAATAGGGCTTAAGAGAGTTTTTCCTCACCAAAGTCGCCTCAGTCACCTCTGGCTTGTTCATTAGGGATAAACACAAACACGTTTTTGGACTTCTTGTACAATATTTCTTATGTTCTGTAAAGCTGCATTGAGACAATGTCCATTGAATCGAACCCGGTGTCATTTAGCTAAACATTTACATTTTATTTAGAGTTGAGCTCATAACATTAGCATGAAAATAAAGGGATTAAAACTTATTTTTCCGCCTTAAATAAAAGTATTTCACATAACAGATGCTTACACAGAATCCACAAAATGATAATAACCGAATTTACAAACAAACCGGATTAAATGTTTACACACGCTTGATTATTAATGCTCCAAAACCTATTTACTAAGATACAGTACATGTTTCCCAGAAGACAAAATAACAATGATTTTATATCTCTCATCCTGTACAAAAGTTTACCCCCCCCTTCGGATCTTAATGTGTTTATTTCTTGAGCATCAGTGAATGTTTAGCGGTGTACAAGTTCCCTCAGGTGTCTTGAATGGGGAAAAAGATGGATCTCAAAATCATACGTGTTGGAAAGTAAGAAAACAGATAATGTGCAGGAGCTGGAGGATTTATTTTTTCCCTGAAGAAAAGTAGTTTAACTGCTCAGGACAAACCAGGGGCTCAAGAACGACGTCACAAACCATAAAACGAGTCTCTGATCATCCGGGTGTTAATAATCCTGCATGTGTAAATATTTAAACTGGTTCATTTGTGTAAATCCGGTTATTAATGTGTCTTGTGGAGAATGTAAACGTCTGTTATGTGGAAAAGGGGGGAAAAATTTTGGAAAAATGAAAATTTTAATGATCCGTCTTAGTTGTTTTTTTCCCCCTTGTATAATTCAACCTAATCAACAATCTGTATATGAGAGACAGGAGACGGAGCAGCGGGAGGATTGCTGCCTCTCTCCCTTCCCCTCCCTACGTTTGTCTCCCTAACTGACCTTTTAGTTCTCCATAATCGCCATTTTTGATCTATTTCATCATGTCTGCTCTTCAGGAGCCACTGCTCCCTTTTTAAACTTAAACTTCCTTCTTTTCTTGTGACTGTGTGACATGTGTGATGAATCCGCAGCCTGTTGTGGATGCGCATTGTGGACAGTAAACAGTTTTTCTTCCACCACATCACCTACAGCGTCCGCTTCCACTTCACCAGCATGGCTTGTACACTCCACCCTATCCGGTGTGTTCTCTAGCACCACCGGAGATGCTTCTTCCTTTTGCGTAGCGACCTCGGAGTTGGGCAGGCTGCTTGCTGCCAGCGGGTCGTGTCCTAATTGGTCTGCCTGAGATCTGGAGAAGAGTTTCTCCACTAGCTTCTGCTTCTTCTTCAACATTCTGAGGAGAACAGTGCATGCGACAACAACTACAATAAAACAACGAACGCTGTGCACACAAATACTATCTGATGTCTTTTATAGTTCCAGGCTTAGTTTTAGGGTGCTTTCACACCTGCCTTGTTTAGTTCGGTTGAATCGTACCAGAGTTCGATTGCTCGTTTGGTGCGGTTCGTTTGGGCAGGTGAGAATGCAGCAATCGAACTCTGGTGCGCACCAAAAGCAGACCAAACAAGCGTACCGAGACCTCCTTGAAGAGGTGGTCTCGGTACGCTTTCAAACGAACTATGGTACGGTTCGTTTGTGGTGAGAACACGGTCCGAGATCGAATAGATCTAACTGCAAAAAGTATTGCGCATTTTGGACTAAACCAGCTGCTGTAGTGGGACGTTGGCAATATTTTTGGAAGATGAGCATGTCACAGTTTCGCAAAAGTAATGCTCGCCGCCTCCTGAAGTGTCTTGCGATGCGTCTTTGCCGTTTGCAGTGCATTAAAATGATATTTTCAAGCCGCATCCACGCTTCATTCTGAAAATTAAGACTTTGCATAGATTGCTGTATACAAGCGATGTAGTAGATTACAACCACGAACAATTGCAGCGCGCAGTCGTCTCTCCATAGTGTACTGTATGCTGTATTTTCCTCTTTTTGTTTACTTCCGGAGTTTCGTTGAAATTCCCCGCACGTTTATTCTGACCAATCGAGAAGCAGTTTAGGAAATACACTCAAAGACATGTGGCCAATGAGTGATGTGGATGTTATCACATGACTGCATTTTGGTTCATTTCAACTGGTGCGGAACAGAACGATCAGTGTGGTGTGAAAAGGAACCAAAACTGCTAAAAAGCTACAATGTATGATTTTTTGCTTTGGTCCGGACCAAATGAACCGAACTATAGGTGTGAAAGCACGCTTAAATACTCACTATGTGAAATTTAAGTGTTACTTGTGTGATGTTAATGATGCATTGACAGGACCACACAGGACCACTAGACGAATAGGGAACATGGAGTGAAGGAGCCACCTTCCTCACCTGTCAGTGTGTGGGCGAGATCCAGCTGCCATGTGCTTGTTGATTATGTCATTCCTCAGTCTGTCCACCAGATGGCAGCAGGGTCCTAATAGCTGTCTACACACAATACACAAAATATATAAAACGTGTGTGTGTGTGTGTGTGTGTGTGTGTGTATGTATGTGTGTGTTACCCTTCTTTAGGTGCGAGTGTTTGTATCAGTGATTGTAGTTCTCCTTCAGGCTGTGTAGGCAACAGGAGGCACAAGAGTTGCTGGAGAACTGGTTCCGGAACACCACTGAGTTTGACAAGTAAGGCAACAAGGAGGAGATCCTACATGCACGCACACACACACACACACACACACACACACACCTGAGTGTAACTAATACTGAGAAACAAAAACCCTACACACACACACACACCATTACCTGGTCAAAATGTGTGTAAAACCTTTTCAGCTCCTGCTGTTCCCTCAGATCCTCCATCACCTGTTGCCTCCTGACCTCCATCGTCAGTCTGCGCACACATACACACACACATTGTTGGGACTTCTTTTTTTAGAAAGTATTTAACACACACACACCTTAACTCCTTCCGTTCTCTCCTCCTCTGCGTGATCTTACCTCTCAGCGAGGCTGTGTGTGAGCTGCTCTCTCTTGCAAAGCGCCTCCCGCAGGCACTCAGTGATGGTGCACTCTGTGTTTACTTGGAACAATTCTTCCTCATCAGGAGTCAAGAGTTTATTCTGACCATCCATGGACCTCTCCCATTCAGACTGCTCCTTCTGCAGTAGTAGCTCCGCCTCCTCTAATGCCTGTACACAGAGGAGAATGCTATGACCTGACAGTCTGTGTGTGTGTGTGTGTGTGTGTGTGTGTGTGTGTGTGTTATAGTTCCAACCCACCCAACAGCTATACTCACCAGGCTGTGTGTGTGTATGGCGTGTGCCAGCTCTTCCCCCACAGGTGCATGCCGGACTATCTGCATCAGTAATGTTTGTAGTGTCAGCAGAGCGGAGTGTGTTTCCAGAACTCGGTTCCTCCTCTCCACTTTGTCCCACTGCACAGCCGCGACCTGCATTGACATTCTGTCCTCGCACGTCCTCATCTCGTCCTCGCACACACACATATCATTGCTGCATGCACAAACCTGTGGAAAACCAAAGGCCAGAGAGTGAATTTCCAAAACGCTCACACACACACACACACACACACACACACACACACACACACACACACACACACACACATGTTGAAAGAAACGAATGAAATCTCACTTGTGCATGTGTGAAGATCGGGCAGGAGTCACCACAGGCGTGATCTGGAGTGTGTTCTGTGCTCTGATTGTTCGGAGTGATGCACCCCTTCTCTCGTGACTGTACGTGGGGCAACACCAGGCACCGATCCAGATGACACACACTCTTCACATACTCCAACTGCAAACGCAGCAGATCACTCTCTGACAGAGAGCACTGACTCTCCCACACACTCCTGAGAAAGAATTAGTGAGGTTCACACACACACACACACACACACACATACACACACACACGTATAACTAACACTGCATAATTAAAATCCTGCACACACACACACACACACACACACACACACACCTGCAGTATGTGTGCATTCTCTCTCTCCTCTCTCTCTGCAGCTGCAGCTCCTGTTCTCTGATTGTCTGAATTCTGCCACGTGTCGTTCGCAGCATTTTAGCTGCCTCTCTCTTCCGAACGCCAAGCTCCGCCTCAGTGTCAGCCAAGATCCCGCCTACTACCAACCCCGCCCTCATCTGAAGGAGGAGCCAACGTGGGACGCCTGCCTCCTGCAGCGACGCGATTGTTTCACACTCCACGTGCTTCAGATCAGCGACGGTATCTCGCAACACACACACTAGGACCTGCACATACACACATACACACAATGAAAGGAAATAAGAGTATAATAGTATTATATGACTGAAAGATGTGGTATATAATCTCTGTGTGTGTGTGTGTGTGTGTGTGTGCGTACCCGCCGTATGTGCGCTGCTGCCTCTTGGTCCAGGTGAGTAATCAGTTCCGAGAGGTGTGTGTTATGAGCACAGAGTAGAGTCTGCCAGCGCATCAGGTAGTCCTCTAGCGGTCCGTCACACACACTCCCACACACCAAATCCTGCTGCTCACGTTTCTGCTCACATAGCTAAACACACACACACACAAACACACACAGAACATGAATTGTAAAGCGATGATTCTATGACAGCTAATGTGTATATGCTCTAACGCGTACCGTCTCAGAGATGCGCGCTCGTCTGGTTTTGATGATGTCACAGTGAGCCGAGCTACACTCTCGAACCAGCTTTTCCTCAAAACCCTTTTGGACACGCTGGAGCTCCGACTGAGCATGCTCCAACTGCTGCACACAGTGCTGATCAGATAGAACACCCTCCCTAAACACACACACACACACGAGAATGACTCCAAACCTAACAGCAATAAAAATGTCCTTGAAATGAACTTGATCCAATTCAATTAAAACAGAAGACAGATGGAGTATCTACAACTTCTAGAGTGAGAGAGAGAGAGACAGAGAGTATTGTGTACCTGCGGATGTGGTTGAACCAGCTGTCGATGTGGCGCGTGAAAGCGCCGAACATGTCGCACATCGAACGGCGTAGATCTCGCAAACCCTGCAGCAGAAAGCGCCGCTGTGCCTGTTGCTCACTCAGCGCTGCTCTCTGATCGGCTATGAACAGGTCGAGCACCGACTCCAGCTGATCCTGTGGGAGGAGCGTTTTCAATCACTCACACGGGTATTAATTAGCGAGATGCTGATCTGTTCGTTGGTTCATGAGCAAACAGTGGAATTCCTGGTGTAGAATTAGTTTAGTTTGGACTTCCTGGTTAACATGTCAAGCATCTCAGTGATACCTGACAGATGTAGTATCTGCGCAGCAGCTGATTGGCCATGTGTGTTCCTCCATACATGGCTGCTTCCTCTATTTCCTCACTGATGATGGCATGGAGCGCTTCTCTTCTCTGTAACGCCTCCAAACGCCGCTGCTCCAGATTCTACACGCACACATGACCAGACGCATCATGTCACCAGAGCGGGTTTAAACAAACCACCGGATGAATGAAACTTTGTGTGTCACCTGTCTATCAGAGTGTGATTCAGTTGTAGAGTGTGTGTTAAGTTGTGACTTCTGGTCCTCCTGCATGTCGGTCACATGACTGAAGAGGTCCACCACGCTTACATCGTTACGGGACCCGCTCACTCCGGTGGTTAACACCCTGAACACACCTTTCAGCATCTGTACACGCACACACTCCAGCATCACGGCAGCTCGCAACAGACAGGACATCTCTAAACTGAAGGATAGGAAGACATGTAAAATATGTGGAGTGTGTCAATAATTTGATCCGTATTTATATAAAAGTCTTGTTTTTTTTTACTTGTCCAGAGAAGATGATATGTCTTGTGGATCCTCCAGTGCCATGATGTCAATGATTTTATCTTCAAACACAGCATCCTCACTGGCCGTGTCACTGGTGTTACTAACAGCTTCCTCTGACTCGGCCGCTACACTGAAGCTCCACCTCTTCTAAAACATATTGAGTGCAAATTGCCACTATCTTGCTTGTGTGCATGTGTGAGAGTGTATGTGTGTGTGTGTGTGTGTGTGTGTGTGTGTGTGTGTGTGTGTGTGTTTTTACATTGTTCATGTGCCATCACCACGAGCTTTTTCTTAAAAGTAATATGTTAATAGCAGAATATTTAGCAACACAAGTTAAAAAAGTGGGTGTGTGTATGTGTGTGTGTGTATGTGTGTGTGTATATGTGTGTGTGTATATCTGTGTGTGTGTGTGTGTGTGTGTGTGTGTGTGTGTGTGTGTGTGTGTGTATATGTATGTGTGTGTATGTGTGTGTGGGTGTGTGTGTGTGTGTGTGTGTATGTGGGTATGGGTGTATGTGTGGGTGTGTGTGTGTGTGTGCGTGGGTGTGTGTGTGGGTGTATGTGGGTGTGTGTGTATGTGTGGGTGTGTGTGTGTGTGTGTATGTGTGGCTGTGTGTGTATGTGTGGCTGTGTGTGTATGGGTGCGTGTGTGAGGGTGTGTGTGTGGGTGTGTGTGCGTGTGTGTGTATGTGTGCGTGTATGTGTGCGTGTGTGTGTGTGTGTGTGTGTGTGTGTGTGTGTGTGTATGTGTGTGGGGGGGGGTGTGTGTGTGTGTATGTGTGTGGGTGTGTATGTGTGGGTGTGTATGTGTGTGGGGGTGTGTATGTGTGTGGGGGTGTGTGTGTGTGTGTGTGTGGGTGTGTCTGTGTCTGTGTGTGTGTGTGTGTGTGGGTGTGTCGTGTGTGTGTGTGTGTGTGTGTGTGAGTCTCACCCTATGCTGAGGTACACGTATTAAGCACTTCTTATAGAAGCAGCTGACAGTGAGGAGTGTGAACGTCAGCAGCAATGTGGAGATGAAAAAACCCAAACAGAATCCTGCAAAGTGTACGGCGTGATTCACACACACCTGCGGACAACACGTACACACAACCAGGAGGATATCGTTCTTATTCAGCGTCCATGTTAAAGAGCAGAATCACGAGTCTGTGCACCTGCATTTTCACCTCTTCTGTAGTGTTGATCCTCAAAGTGAAATTGGCCACCACAGGCCTGAAGAAACTGATATCATTCTGTAGAAATAACAACACAATCCATCACAAATTATCTGTGAGTCAATGGGAGTGAATATATAGGTTAGGTAGAGAGAGAGAGAGAGAGAGAGAGAGAGAGAGAGAGAGAGAGAGAGAGAGAGAGAGAGAGAGAGAGAGAGAGAGAGAGAGAGAGAGAGAGAGAGAAAGTGAGAGAGACAGAGAGACATTGACATTCTTAATCAACATGTTGAAAACTGGTAGAGAGTTTAATATATATAGTGACTTCAGCAGGGATCCCTGTGTGTATGTGTGTGTGTGTGTGTGTGTGTGTGTGTGTGTGTGTGTGTGTGTGTGTGTGTGTGTGTGTGTGTGTGTGTGTGTGTGTGTGTACCTGAGATGTGCTGGAGAAGGTGAGGAATGCTGGCAAAAACAGATCTTCATGTGTGCTACCTTTTACACTCATTGTGTATGATACAGCATAACTGGAGCCAGCTGAACACACACACACACACACACACACACACACACACACACACACACACACACACACACAATAAAATGAAACCTTTAAAAATGAATAGAAATAATAAATAGATCTCTGCTAAGTGTGTGCAAAGAACTGGACAGTGTGACCATGCTGATGTGTTGAAGATTTGGTAATGTGTGTGTACCGAGCAGTTTGTCCATGCTTAAGGTTTGTGTGTGCATGCGTGTGTGTACCTGGCAGTGTGTGTGTGTGTGTGTGTGTGTGTGTGTATACCAGGCAGAGTGTGTGTATGTGTGTGTTTGTATACCAGGCAGTGTGTGTGTGTGTGTGTGTGTGTGTGTGTGTGTGTGTGTGTGTGTGTGTGTGTGTGTGTACCAGGCAGTGTGTCTGTGTTGAAGCTTTGGTACTCTCTGTCCAGCACTTTCCCATTGCTCTGCAGACTGATGATGTCAGAGATGGTGTCACGTATACTGAGTTGTGATAGGTCTCTTTCACCCTCGAGGTTTTTAACCACCAGGTAAACACTAACCTGTGGAAACTCACTTCCTGTTACCACCTGACACACAAACACACAGCTTTATATGTTATCATGATGTAGTCGGTCAGTTAAACATGGACATAGATACTGCAACTTTTTAACAAGGTCTCATAAACAACAGTTAGACATCTAAGAAAGAAAGACCAACACATGAGAGAGAACATTAGCATGAGCAAGAGAGGAGACGTGGAGAAAGAGACGGAGAACTGAAAGAAAGAAATAGCACCAGTGCAAAAAAAAAAAAATGACACTATGGGAGATATTCCAAAAGTGGGAACAGATGGTGGTACCTGAGCACATTTCTGGAAATGGACACCAAATTCTGACGACTTTACAGCAGACCCCATCTGCACCAGGAAGCAGATATCAATCACACTGAGATACATGTCACATGACTCTGATGTGCTTTAGTGAGACTGGTGACAGGTAAACAGGTCTCACCTGAGGCAGTGTGTGTCGTGGCTCCCTCCGGTAGTTTCGCCTAAGCACCGTCTCTCTCAGTTGGTCAATCAGCGAGTACAGGCTGTGTCCCCAGGGGCCCTCAGGGGCCGCAGAGCAGAGAATGGCTTCCTCATTCCACTGACTTACAAAAGAAGTGCTTCCTGTTTTGCAGGACAAAGCAAAATAAATCTTCCATTAATGCAGATCGGCCATTGCAGCATGTCTCGGAGTAAAAAGAAAATTCATTTTGAATGTTTAACAGTGTGTTTTACCTGCATTAAGGTCCAAATACTCGACCTGATTCGTCTGATCAAGTCCAACAACGCACTGCACAAAAAAGAAATGTAAAATCCTTTTTATAATTGAAATGAAAGACTCAATTCTACAAGAGATTTTATTTAGTTTTTTTAATAAACCCTGCTGGTCATTTTCTCTTTGGCCAAGTTTACTACGTCAATCGACTACCCTCTGATAGCGATGCAAATTCATCTGTACCTAAAGAGGGTGATGCAGCAGCGCTTTAATCCTTTAGCCTGTCCAGTGTTTCACTCTCACCTCCTTGTCTCCATATCAATGCTTCCAAATACATTTACATTTCAAGCATTTATAGCAGACACCCTTATCCAGAGTGACTTATGTATTTCAGTCTATACAACTGAGCAATTGGGGCCGTGCTCAGGGGCTCAGAGATGGCAGCTTGATGGACTTGGGGTTTAAACTCATGACCTTCCGGTCAGTAGTCCAACACCTTAACCACTAGGCTAACTATAATGATTGTGTTAGATTTTTTTCCCCCTTCTGTTGATTGGCACTGGAGCTGCACCAGCAATACCCTCTGTGACGTCATAGCGACACACATCCCCTAACTTCCTACAGGAATAACAAAAACACAGCACCAAACAGAACGTGCACCGTGATCACTACTCACATCGCGCATAATTCTGTACAAACCTATCCGATGTGTTTCAGGGTGGACTTTCCCTTTAACCCCAGACACTCAGACAGATAGATATCTGCACTGATATGATGAGTCATTAACATGTAAACACCTCAACACCATCATATCAAAGTGAACATGTATGCATTTGTAATTAAGTCCCAAGATGCACGCGCTACCTGACCGCTCGTGTTCCGCACGAGGACCGTGCCGTTATCCTCCGGTTTCAGAGCAAGCACGCGCGCATGACGGTAGCGGGCACGCGCCGAACAAAGTAAGATGTAAGAGACGCAGAAAGAGAAAGCTGCGTGAAAAAAACGCATTTAACATCCAGGACTAAAAGTCATAAAGCGCCATAAACCTTCACGTCACAAGCAATTCGCTCATATTCCGTTAGATGGAAAAAAACGTGCGGGGATTTAAGAAATAAAAAACACTCTGGACGTAAAAATCAGGCGTTTAAACGCACTTCCGCTTTTTCTGCTCCATGTTGTTTAGTTTTGGGGAAAATAGGCGGAGTCCGGACATTTTGAAGTTTCCCAAAACTCCAAACTTTAGGAATTCTGACTTGTGGCTCCGCCCACCTGGATCTGATTGGCTATTCTGTGAGAAAGAGCGCAGTTGCTATTGGTCAACATTAACTTGTGTTTCTGTGCGCTGAAGAAAGTGGAGAGATTCCTAACGTCTGTGTGCGGGTTGCTTTAATGATGTCGGACTACAAACCGACGCATTAGAGGTGTGAAGATATGCGTAATGAAGATAACACGTGTTTACTTGTTCGGTTGTGCTGTTTAGATGGATTTTTAATTCTTAAAAACATCCAGTAAAAGTGTACGTACCAGAACAAACCTTCTGCGCATGTGCGGAGCGCCATTTTAACCATCAAAGTATTTTTATCCGCGAAAGCTCGTTACTAAGTTACCATAGAAACGAAAACTTTGTATGGCGCGTGTCAAAAGAGTCACTTTTGTTTTAATGTTTCCTGTGCGCGCGCATGATGAAGCATGTTTTCCTCGCTTATTAAGAGTTTTTTTTATTCTTTTTCAAAGGAAAACACATTACAGGTTGTTAGTTTTTTTGTAGCCTTAATAATTCAGGTGCTAATATTTTAGTTGGTGGTGTAAAAGAAAACTTTCCTTTGGAAACGTCGGTTTTGTGACGTAACAGACACTTGTGACGTCACTGGCTTCCACGGCAATGGAAATCCGGTGTCGCTGATGATCTGTGCTCCTTTTTTTTTTTATTCAATCTGGTTCTGCATCCATACCACAGTTCACTGTTTAATGACCAACGCTATAGATCATTAGTCTTATTGTCTGTTTGTTTCAGGAAGCAGTTATTAAAATGATTTAAATGATACTATATTATTTGGTCTCATCATCTGATGCTCTGCTATATAAACGTGGAATCAGTGTTGGAGTGAAGTGTGTGTGTGTGTGTGTGTGTGTGTGTGTGTGTGTGTGTGTGTGTGTGTGTGTGTGTGTGTGTGTGTGTGTGTGTGTGTAGGATGGAGTGTTCAGGTGATGTGTTGCTTCAGCAAGCGGGGTGTGTGTCTCTACACTCGGGTCTGCTATTGGGAAGTGTGTGTTCAGGACTGCTGCTGGGAATGATCGCTGCCGTATTTATACACACAATCCTTTTTAAACCCTACTGTTTGTCTGCAAAGGTCTCTCTCTCTCTCTTTCTCTCTCCCTCTCAATTTAAGAGCTTTGATTATAATTAACCATCATTTCAGAGCTAGGACTAATTCATGGTGAAAGGATGGTCTGGTGTCGTGATGTGTTTAACAAAAGGCACCAAAAGCGTTAGTTCTGCTATACTGTAGTGCTGTAGTGTGCACAGAAACAAATTGAAATATGTGTATTAATGTCAAACTTAGATCAAACTTTACAGAAATTGACATTAAAACAATAGAAATGATGATCACTGAATAATAATCCATCATTTTTCCATTCTTCTGTTCAAAGAAGGAGAGCCGAGCTTGCATTTTTACATGAAGCTCATGTGTTTTATGTTATCTTGTAAATTACAAATTAACAGTGTAAATGTGTTTTAATATTATATTAATATTATCCGTGTTTACGTAGTACTTTCCTTCCAGAAACGCATCACACCAGGACACCCCATAATTTCTCGATTTATCTCTGCATGGTGAATAAAACAACAGAACGCAGTTTAATAGCGTTATATTCGTATATAGTACAGCAGGAAGTACGTCGTATTTAAACTATAACAGTAACACATCAATATTCTACCACATTACAGTTGACAAAGGTGTGTTTTAAAGTTTCCGTGAGGTAAACTTAGCGTTGTGTGCAGTCTAAAGGTGACCCGTGGAGCCTTATAGATGTGGGTGAGGGAGACCATGAAACCGAGCAGGACGCCATGGGAAGAAACACAGAGCCTGCTGAAAGAGTTTGTGTACACACACACAGACCAGACAGAAGTTTCTGAATAAATAGAAAATAATTGCATTTTGTTATTTCATTAACCGTTTCTTTCTCTCTCTCTCTCTCTGTTTGTGTCTCAGGTGAGCCGCACGGTCAGTCCTATAAACAATGACGTCAGTGCGTTTGCGCTCAAGGCTCGGGTGGTTTATCCCATTAACCAGAGATACAGAGTAAGATCAGTGAAAGTGATTTTATGTGTTAACTCTCTGGCGCTGGTTCAGTTTGTTGCTTGATCGGCAGTTTTATGCAAGAACCAGTATTATATATATAAAACTGTATACATGATTTATTGGGTCAAAATAAAGATAAACATGAGCAGCATTAAATAAAAAAAATATTTAAAAATAATCTAGATAATTTAGATCAAAATGCTAGGTGAATGCACAGGTTATCTAAAACAGCTCAATTCACTTATACTAAAGTTTTGAGTTCAGAGAACTTTTGCTATGGAAACATTTCCAAAAGCATAATTTTAGGTTGTAGGTCATTTTCACCGGAAAAAAATCTTACAGAGACATGTTCTTTTCCTGTTTAATTTATTAAAACAACTTATTTCAGTAACAAGAATAATAACAAATCTAATTTTGGGCTCAGCAGTGGCAGCTTGATGGACCTGGGGTTTAAATTCATGACCTTCCGGTCAGTAGTCCAACACCTTAACTACTAGGCTAACTATAATGATTGTGTTAGATTTTTTTTTCCTCCTGTTAATTGGTAAAATGAACTAATTAAACTAATTTTGTGATGTTTGTCTGTGTGTGTGTGTGTGTGTGAGAGAGAGAGAGAGAGAGAGAGACAGACAGAGAGAGAGAGACTGCTAGTGCCTCATTTGGATTATCTGATTCTTAGCCACTGGCAGATGGAGCCTCAGATCCCTCACCCCACGACTCCGCCTCCTCGTCTTCTGATTGGCCGGATGAGAGCGGCGATGAGGATGAGAGTGTTCTATTTGGTCCTGTCCACAATACACATGCGAACCTCACATTCAGGAGAGCACAACACTATGCACACACACTCTCCTACCCAGAGTGAGTACAATTTAACAAGTGGACACATTTGAAAATTTTATTTTGAATAATAAATTAACATTTAATGATCATTCTGACAAATTATAACACTTGTATGTTTGTATATGTATTACACTTATATAACTATATATATATATATATATATATATATATATATATATATATATATATATATATATATATATATAACTGATTTTCAGAGATACTGTGAGAATTTTATTACCTAATTAGTTTTTTCTGACTAAAATGATTTTATTTTGTAAAAACATTTATTTGTAACATTTTTTGTAACATTTTTTAAATTAAATTAAATTATATTATTTTAATATAACAAATAAAAAGAAACACATTTTGTAAACTATCAGCAAACAGTTTGTGTGTGTGTGTGTGTGTGTGTGTGTGTGTGTGTGTGTGTGTGTGTGTGTGTGTGTGTGTGTGTGTGTGTGTGTTAGTGATGAAAGGAGACTCGGTCTGCTGTATGTGACGCTCCAGAACCTCCATCAACAAATGGCTCAGTTACAGAAAGAACAGTGGGGAGTAGGTTACACACACACACACACACACACACACACACACACACACAAAGTATATTACTTTCACAAGTTATACCCCTTTACTATAAACTCATCTATTATTATTACTATTATTATTCCAGATTTTTCTCCAGATTGTACAATCTCTATTCAGCACAGATGATCACCTACAACAGCAGAGGGTGTGTATCTGTTTGTGTGTGTGAGGACTTTAGGCATAACGTGGTTCATATTGTGTGTGTGTGTGTGTGTGTGTGTGTGTGTGTGTGTGTGTGTGTGTGTGTGTGTGTGTGTGTGTGTGTGTGAGAAAACTGCAACCATTTAACAATTTGTCATTCTTCTCAAAATGTACACACAAAGTATACTGTGTTTTTTGTTGTTGTTGTTGCTTTGTGTATGCATGTATAAAAAAACAAAGAGAAAATCTACCCAAGTTTACCCATGTTAACTTTCGGCAGGAATTAGAGAAGCTGAAAAAGGAATTGTCTTCTGGACTACTGAGGTCCAAGATGGGGGCAGAGCCAATCTGTTCCATAGAAGAAGTAAAAATGGCAGGAAGAGAGAAACTGGAACACACACTACACACGGTAACTGGACACAAACCCCAAAGTCTACAGGGAACTGATTGAAATGTGACTGTGAAAACTATCACATTTGTTGACAAATAACAGTGTGTTACACTGTGTGTGTGTGTGTGTGTGTGTGTGTCTAGGCTTTGCGTTTTGCTAAACAGTTGGAGCGGCTTTGTCAACATTCCCATAGAAGCAAGCCAAGTGATCTCACACAGGAAGTGGCACGGACGCTCATCAACTGCCTGCTGCTGGTGGAAAAGCAGCTGAAAGTCATTCGTTCCAATATCATTCAGGTTTGGAGAATGACACACACACACACACACACACACACTTTAATTACACTATTATCTACACAGATGTGCATGTGTTTGTAATAGGTTGCATAAATAACAAGGCAGATATTCTAGATCTGTGTAAATTTAAGCATCTAGTAGACTGATAGACACACAGAGCTGTCACAGTGAGGCGCTTAGAAATGTTAGCCAGACAGAAAGCAACCGATCAGGGCACAGACATTCTAAATATACAGACACATGGCCATATATACAGACAACACTGAGACTAGACTTGATCATTAACTGGTTCTCTCTCTTTTCTCCCACCAGGCATTAACAGATAGGCAGCAGTGGTGGGAGGAGTTATCTGGGTGGCTACGAATCAGGACTGCTTTAATGAGGCAGGAGGCGGAGCTTATAATTCAGCTCACTAGCCATGCAGTGGAGGAGCTGACAGCTGATGGACAGCTGGAGTTTGATCACATGGAGAAGCTGATCAGTGAGCTGCAGAGTCTGATGAGTAATGAGCTCCAGCGCTGCACTGAACGTACGCATCGGACTGTAACAACCACTGCGTTCAACACACTTGTCAAATTGTGACACACTGCGTAATAAATCTACTTTATGAACTCAAGGTGTGTGTGTGTGTGTCGTGTGTGTGTGTGTGTGTGTGTGTGTGTGTGTGTGTGTGTGTGTGTGTGTTCAGAGGTCACAGATCACACTCTGCAGCTGGTCAGTGATCAATGTAAGAAGATCGACGTGAGGTTGAGGAAGATGGTAAAGGCTCAAAACAAAGAGAGTCGCACGATCCAATCTCACGATCATCAAGACGCCCAGCAGGTTGCCATGGTAACGCACCTGCGTACAAGCGCTACATTATGATCGTATCTGTAATCGGCCATGACTAGCACTTTCTACGTATGACGTAATTAATCTCTGTGAAGATAATAAACCTGTCTGAGTGATGATGTCACTATCTGACCCTCAGGCGATGGCAGAGCTGAACTTAAAACACTGGATGCAGAGACACGAATTTGAACTACAGCAAGACAGAAAAGTGGCTGATGCTGTGTGTGACCTGTGGAAGGTGGGTGCTGGTTTGTCTGACTTAATCCTCTACCCTTAAAGGGTCTAAATAAAATGTAAAGTGTGTGTGTGTTGCAGAAATTGTTTTGTAGTTGTTCAGAAAGTGTCAGGATGTTGTGGCGAGAATGTGTTGTGAACATGCTCACTACAAGCTCCGCCCATTCTGAGGAACACAGCTGCACATTTCTTAACAACGTGGAGCTTAATTGGACCAATCAGATGCAGCAGAAGGATAGCCACGCCCACCATCAGCTGCAGATGCTCAGAGAGCAGCTGGAGCATCGCAAACAGGTGTGTGTGCGTGCATGTGTGTGTGTGTGTGTGTGTGTGTGTGTGTGTGTGTGTGTGTGTGTGTGTGTGTGTGTGTGTGTGTGAGGAGTATACCTGGATATTGATGATGGATATATTTCTTTCTCTTTACAGATTTGGGCTGAACAGGAAGCATTAGCTACTGCAGCCATCAATCATCTAGGCTACCTGAACATGAAGATTACTGTAGCAGTGATTACCAGGCAGAAGGAACTAAGGGACAGGTGAGAGGTCATGTGTTCCTGTAACCCCACCCCTGCCTGTCATCTGTCCCTGACATTAACTCCACCCCTCCTTTAGCCCCACCTCTTATCCCATATTGGCATTTAGTTATGGCCTTCTTTTATAGTCTGTCCATCTTTTTAGCTTTGGTCATTAACATCTTTATTTTGCATCATTGCCCTTGCTGTTTGTTCCATCAGTGTTGCGGTGATTGAGGGAAAACAACGCCTCCTACTGTCAGATCTCCAGCACCACTTAACTGCTCAACACTTCTATAACACAACACTGAGAGAGATGATGACTATACAGTTCTCACACACAGACACCCAGGTACATACACACACTTACACAGATACACAAATGCACAAGTTTTATATACTTACCTGTTCTGCCCTGTGATCGGCCAGAGCCTCCAGCAGGAACTCCTGTCAGACCTCGAAAGATCCTCTGAGCTCCTCCAAAGCCATGCAGAGTTTCTGATTGGCCACGCCCTCACGTGTAATGTTCAACTGCGATCGCTCATTTCAGTACCGTCTGACAAGACAGCAGTAAATGACGGACAGAAGGTGAGGCAGCAATACAATAAATGGTGGCAACTTTTTCCCTCATCTGCCTATTTCTGAATATGTATTTCTGCCTTTCTGCAAATATTCCAGTGTTTCTGTCTTTACAGGAGCAGCTGATGAAGGCACTACGTGACAGTGTGTGTGTATCAAGTGACACTCTTTCCACTATCATAATGAATTACTGCTCTCACCTTCAAACAGTCGTCACGGCAACGCAGCTCCGCCCACCACAACAACATTCACGTAGGCATTGCTCATATGCATCATATAGAATCTCTAAAAATCCTAAGTGTTTGAGAAGGTTTTTTATGAAGTGTGTGTGTGTGTGTGTGTGTGTGTGTGTGTGTGTGTGTGTGTGTGTGTGTGTGTGTGTGTGTGTGAACACAGATTTGAGAGAGAGATGGCAGAAGACAGCAGAGTGTGTGAAATCTCTACAACGGGAACTCAACCACTGGGCTAGAAAACCACACTCAGCCGAGTTCTACAGAAGGTACACACACAGGCGTGCGCAAATAAAAACACACACAAAATTAAAAGCAGTCAAAACACTTATTTTAAATCAAATGTGCACTCTTAATACCCCTCTAAATCTAACTCTATGGTGTATCTGTGTGTGTTCAGAGTTGAGCAGCAGAAGCAGCATTTTCTCTCTGTTTGTGAGGCGGAGTGTGTGTGTGACAGGGTGGACCTGCAACACCAAATACGAACGATTAGTCAGGAGCTTCAGGTGAGTACACACACACACACACACACACACACACACACATACAGCATGCTATGTATAATAGCAGCACACACAGCATACTGACATGAGAAAGCTTTATCACATCATCAGTATGTTCAACATCTAAAATGAACATCTGCATAAATGGGTGTTTTATACTAATGTAAAAAGATTCTGTGTGCTTAGAAAGAAGAGGAGAGTTTTCTGTTTCGACTGGCAGCTCTAACAAGATTTCCTGTGACAAACACACAAACAAACAGACATGCAGGTCAGACCCACACACACACACACACACACACACACCAAGCTGTGTGGTATTTGTTCTTTAAGGGTGTTTTTTTTTTACTTTGTATATATGTATAGGTACAGAGCAGAGTTTAGAGCCACTAAAGTACAGAGAGAACCTTCAGTATTCCACACTGCCCTCTGCAGGTAATCTATTCTTTTCCCTATATCACACACACACACTCATTCATTTCTTGCTTAATCTCAGACCATCTCACTTTTTTTTTTTTTTGCTATTGCTTCAATTTCTAACAGACTTCTTGTCATTCTCTCTTAGCAGACTGATGAACAATAAGGCCCAACGAGACACTCTGCAGTAAATTTTTATTAAAGGTTTTTTTAAAAACAAAACAAAAACACTTGTTACTGTCTCTTAAATCACACACACACACACACACACACACACACACACACACACACACACACACACACACACATTCATACAAAATTACCTGTAGGTTTTAGAAACAATAAAAACTGACACTTTAAATGATCACCAATCAAATGATTAAACTGTGAGATGTTTATGTAGCTTTGAAAGGAGTCAAAGGCATGAGGTAAAGGTATGAGGTAAAGGTATGAGGTAAAGGCATGAGGTAAAGGTATGAGGTAAAGGTATGCGCTTTTTCCCCAACACAGAAAAGATTAACTGAAATCTTTATTATGTCAGCAGATGTGACTGATTTGGCTTACAAAAGGCTAAGAAATAAGCTTTCATTACAGACAGTAATTGCATAATGCTGATCAGATCCAATACTTTTAATGTTAATGCAAAGAATGTTTGACATTTGTAAAACTTCTAAGCTGATATGATTGACATATTAAAGCGTATTTTTGCTTTATATTATTTATATATTCTAATGCCGATTTATGCAGTGATAATAAAGTTGTATCCAACCATCCATCCATCTATATGTGTGTGTGTGTGTGTGTGTATTTTTATCTATCTATCTATCTATCTATCTATCTATCTATCTATCTATCTATCTATCTATCTATCTATCTATCTGTGTGTGTATATATTTATCTATGTGTGTGTATCTATCTATCTATCTATCTATCTGTGTGTGTATATATTTATCTATGTGTGTGTATCTATCTATCTATCTATCTATCTATCTATCTATCTATCTATCTATCTATGTGTGTGTATGTGTATCTATCTATCTTAAAAAAGCTTACAGTAGTTTTTGCACATCCATTCCATTATACTCCATTATAAATGATAATATAATTACTTGTATACTAATAAAATATATATTTGTATTAAACATTACTGATTTAACTGTGTTTATGTTTATAAGCAGAGAATTGCAGACAATTCCCACAAGCCCTACACACAATAAGCTACACACGGTACGCATGCGCATTATTACTACCCTGTAATAGTACACTAAATACCGCGCATGCGTGGTGCGGCACCCAGCGAAGATGGCGGCGAGTAATGGTGGAGGGATGGAAGTGGACGCGGCCGGTGAGTGTTTCTGTCTCCAAGTTGTTTGCACGGTCGTTTTACAACATCACGGCACCACAACTCGTAGTGCTTTGTTTGTGTGACATGTGTGTAGGTAAGAAACACAGCCAGGTGTTAAAACCAGAGCTGTCTGCACATTAAAATGACTGACTGAGGAGATTTAGCCTCTGGAGACACGCCTTGTTAGAGGTGATTGGCTAACGCAGACTTTGGCTTGTTTCTGATTGGATGGTTGTCGCTGTTGTCCCGCCTCTGTGTAAAAATCTATGTGGTGATTGGTCCGTAGCGTCTAAAATAAATTTTGTGTTTTTGTCCACAGCTAAGACGAAATGTTAACAAAAACAATAACAGTGGTAATAATTTGTAAAGTTTTTTTATGCTTGACACTTACTCAAAAGCCAAATAAAGTCGTTTTTGTTTAGACGTCAATGTGTTTCTTACTGTATTTTGAAAGCAGAACGAGGAGAAATGACCAGAGAAATGTTTAGATATAATACAGCTTACTGCATATAAAAGTAATAAAGCCAGTGTTTAGAAGCTAGACATGGGTCTTATTAACGTTTTACTTCACCTGACAGCAGAAATTCAATGTCATTTAATAAATAAATAATAAACTAACACTTCCATCGAGCACAGCTGATCTCCTTTACAGGTTCACTACATTTCAGTTGTTTTTACACTTTATGCCATTTATACATGATCTGTCATATAATCTGTGTGTGTGTGTGTGTGTGTGTGTGTGTGTGTGTGTGTGTGTGTGTGTGTGTCGGTTCCACAGCGAGCCCCGGCGTGATGGCGTCTGGTGTCACTGGCAGTGTGTCTGTGGCACTTCATCCTCTCGTGATCCTGAACATCTCAGACCACTGGATCAGACTACGATCACAAGAGGGACGTGTAATACAAGGTTAGACAGAGTGAGAGAAAGATTTGAAACTGAGCTGAGATCATGCTTTGGAACCTGTATAATGTGCGTATGTGTTTTTCCAGTGATCGGCGCTTTGATTGGGAAACAGGAAGGCCGTAACATCGAAGTGATGAACTCCTTTGAGCTGCTGTTTCACACAGTGGAGGACAGAATTCACATTGACAAGGAGTATTACTACACGAAGGAGGAGCAGTGTGAGTACATACACAGTAGGTTGGAGGAATTCAGAGAACCTTGGGATTCCTATATGGACACTGAGTGTTTGTGTGTGTTTTAGTCAAGCAGGTGTTTAAGGACATGGAGTTCCTCGGCTGGTACACGACTGGTGGTCTTCCTGATCAATCAGATATTCACATTCATAAACAGGTGGGCGGAGCTGAGGAGTGTGCTCTTATGAATATGTAAATATGTGTGTGTATGTATATATACTGTTATGATATGTAAAACACCCGTCGTGGTCCAGTGCAAAAGGGATCATCTGTGCCTGTTTGTGTGTTGCAGGTGTGTGAGATCATCGAAAGTCCGCTCTTCCTGAAGCTCAACCCAATGACTAAACACACGGACGTAAGACATACACTCACTAAATACAGTGTGTTACTGTACACTATCTAATAAACCCACACAACCAAATTTACTCTCTCCTTCTCTCCAGTTGCCCGTGAGTGTGTATGAGTCAGTGATTGACATCATTAACGGGGAGGTGAGGACGAATGTCATGAAGTTGTTGATGTTTTGTTTTTTTTATTTATGTTGATTCTAATTGTGGTGGTGTTTTGTTGCTAGGCAACCATGTTGTTCGCAGAGCTACCGTACACTTTGGCGACAGAGGAGGCTGAGCGAATCGGAGTGGATCACGTAGCACGCATGACGTCGACAGGAACAGGAGAGAATTCCACAGGTAACAGTCTAGTGGTGGTTTAGAGGAAGAAAGACACTGCACACAAACATCATCAGCACATCCTGTGAAGCATGATGGTGGGTGCATCAGGATGTGTAGCTGCTTTGTTGCCTTAGGGCCTGTTTGACTTCAATCACTGGTTACAGGAAACCGTCGTTGCTGCTAAAGGTGGCTCAACCAGTTGTTAAATAAAAAGGGATCTGATATTGTGAATGGTGTCCTATAAATACAGTGGGGCTCGAAAGTTTGGGCACCCCAGGTAAAAATTTGTATTAATGTGCATAAAGAAGCCAAGAAAATCTCCAAAAGGCATCAAATTACAGATTAGACATTCTTATAATATGTCGAAAAAAGTTAGATTTTGTTTCCATCGTTTACACTTTCAAAATAACCGAAAACAAAAAAAAGGCGTCTGCAAAAGTTTGGGCACCCTGCAGAGGTTATAGCATGCACCGCCCCCTTTGGAAAGCTGAGACCTGACAGTGTCATGGATTGTTCTCAATCACCGTCTAGAAAGACCAGGTGATGTCAATCTCAAAGGTTTTAAATGCCGAGACTCATCTGACCTTGCCCCAACAATCAGCACCATGGGTTCCTCTAAGCTGATTGTCTAGGAAACTGAAAATAGTTGACACTCACAAAGCAGGAGAAGGCTATAAGAAGATAGCAAAGCGTTTTCAGACGCCAATGTCCTCTGTTCGGAATGTGATTAAGAAATGGCAGTCATCAGGAACAGCGGAAGTTAAAGCAAGATCTTGAAGACCAAGAAAAATGTCAGACCAAACAGCTCGCAGGATTGTGAGAAAAGCAAGTCAAAACCCACGTCTGACTGCACGTTCCCATCAGAAAGAGCTGCCAGACACTGGAGTTGTGCTACACCGTTCAACTCTAAAGAGATACTTGTACAAATATGGTCTTCATGGAAGAGTCATCAGAAGAAAACCTCTTCTACGTCCTCACCTCAAAAATCAGCATTTGAAGCTCGCAAATGAACATACAGACGAGCCTGATGCCGGAACCAACGTCCACGATGTCTGTGGACCGATGAGGTGAAAATAGAACTTTTGAATGGAATCAATAAAATTCCAGCAAATTTTGGACACTAACTTGATGCCATCAGTGAAGAAGCTGAAGTTAAAGAGAAGATGGCTTCTACAAATGGATAATGATCCTAAACACACCTCAAAATCCACGGTGGATTACGTCAAGAGGCGTAAACTGAAGGTTTTGCCATGGCTTTCACAATCTCCTGACCTCAACATAATTGAAAATCTATGGATAGACCTTTAAAAGAGCCGTGCGTGACAGACAGCCCAGAAATCTCAAAGAACTGGAAGACTTTTGTGAGGAAGAATGGGCGAAGATCCCTCAAACAAGAATCGAAAGACTCTTGGCTGGCTTCAAAAAGCGTTTACAAGCTGTGATACTTGCCAAAGGGGGCAGTGAGAGGTATTAACTCTGCAGGGTGCCCAAACTTTTGCAGACACTTTTTTTTGTGTGTAAATGATGGAAATAAAATCTAACACTTTTTGACATTATTATAAGAATGTCTAATCTGTAATTTGATGCCTTTTTGGAGATTTTTCCATCTTTTCTTGGCTTCTTTATGCACAGTAATACAAATTTCTACCTGGGGTGTCCAAACTTTCAAGCCCCACTGTACATGTAAAGTATATTTTTCCCAATTGAATACCTTTTTATTAGTAGTATTAGTACTAAAGCTCTCTCTCTCTCTCTCTCTCAGTTGCTGAACATCTCATAGCTCAGCACAGTGCCATAAAGATGCTGCACAGTCGAGTGAAACTGATACTGGAGTACGTGAAAGCAGTGGAGGCCGGTGAGACGACGGTACACCACACACTCCTATACAGTATGGTTAGTGCATTTCATAATTACAGATGTGTGTTTGTGTAGGTGAAGTTCCGTTTAACCACGAGATCCTGCGTGAGGCGAACGCTCTGTGTCATCGGCTACCTGTACTGAGCACACTTAAGTTCAAGACCGACTTCTATGATGTGAGTCTCTCTCTCTCTGACACACACACACACACACACACACATCTGTCATCCAGAAGCACACCTACTGACATAAGTGTATATTCGTGCTGACATAGAGGGTGTGTGTGTGTGTCCATACTCCTTGTTGTATGGGACAATACCAATCCACTCTGTACTGTCCTGATGCTCTAGGAAAGCAATCAACAACACAACAGGACTTGATCTTACTGTTTACCATCCACATGCTGTTTGCTTTCATACACTTACATAAACGTTAGATAAATGTCTCCTTAAATAAACATGTTTTTAATCCGTCTTGGATTATACAGTTCTCTTTGATCAACTGATAATCTGATTGGTCGCTAACAGTAAACAAGTAGATTCAATAACACAATTATATTCTTTGTTCACTGTATAATGTGTCTGTGTGTCTCTGTGTGTGTGTGTGTGCTGTCTCTGTCGTTTATGTCTCTGTGTGTGGGTCTGTCTGGCTGTGTGTGTCTGTATGTCTGTGCGTGTCTGTCTTTTTGTGTGCGTGTCTGTCTCTGTTTTTGTGTCTGTGTGTTTGTATGTCTGTTGGTGCCCTTTTTTGTCTCTTTTTTTTATCTGTTTGTGTGTCTGTCCCCTTTTTTTGTGTGTTCATGCAGCAATGCAACGATGTGGGTCTGATGGCGTATCTCGGCACCATCACAAAAACCTGCAACAGCATGAACCAGTTCATCAACAAGTTCAACGTGCTGTACGACAGACAGGGGATCGGCCGGCGCATGAGGGGATTGTTCTTCTAACACACACACACAAACACACACAGGTTTCATATAGGGGATTGTGTAAAGTTTCTTCTGTTCAGTTATATAAAGATACAACAGACATCACCACCACCGACTCACACACACTGATGTATTCTGCTCTGTAGTGTGTGTTCTGTTAATAAATGTCATTCTGATTTTTGAATGTTGTCTGTTCTGATTTTGTTTACATATGTTTATTTAGTGAGAGACAGATGGCGATAAAGAAGAGCACTGACCTGGGGGGGGTTGTCTGTCACAGTAGGTATGGTGTTCATTAGTGTCTCTGCACCAGGTGTGAGTGTTTGTGTGAGAGAGCAAGAGCTACGTGGCAATGACTTCTAAGTTTATACCCTGCGTGTCCTGCTGTGTGTGTGTGTGTGTGTGTTTGTAGAGATGCAGGATCAGTGGAAAACTTCCACTAAAAGGAAGCAGCTGCTTTTTTTGCACTAATAAACCCACTGCAGGAAACTACCTTTACAAACCCAGCCTTGACATATGGACACTAACGAGCAGGACAACCTGCAGCGCTACACACCCTGCAGGACACCGCCACGTCTCCTACACACACGCTGTTAAAAGAATACAAGAGAAACAAACAGCGAGTGTGTTTTAATTGGGTTTTATTTTCCAATGGATGTGTAACATGCACATTAAACAAACACGTAGAGTCAGAATGAGTGAAAATCGATGGAAAACTCTGTAGATGTGTAGATGATTGTATTGTGAAAGCCTAAGGCTGGGGATATGTTTGAGGTGTGACTATGTGGCAGTTCCCCACGCTGGGCTGGCCAAAGCCAAAACATAAGCACGTAATGTGTAAACAGAGAAGATGGCAGAGGAAAGGTGAAGACGGTACATCACTTTGTGTTGGATTGACACTAGAGCTCATATTTTGCTTTGACCAATAGGGGGCGCCCTAGTGGACAGACCAGCTTGCGTAACTTCCACACAGTCACACGTCAAGTTAACAATATTGCTTCACGTTTATTTTTGATGATGTTTAAAAATTTGGACGATGCGCTGACTGAACACATGCATCGTCCTCAGCTAAAAGCATTATAACCTCAGGACAACTACATCCTGATCACTTGTTTATTTATTTGGTGTTGGGGGAAGGGTAAGAAAAGCGAGCTGCGTTGTACAGCTCGGAGTGGACGTCATATGGATACAGAGAACCGTAGAATGGGTAGACGGGTTTCTTAACGATGGGAGCGGGTGGAGCCGGCGTCTCCACCTCCTCCTCCTCCTCTTCTTCCTCCTCTTCAGGTTCAGGCACAGGTGGAGGGGGCAGAAATTTACCCTTCATAGGGCGGGGAGGTTTGTCGATAAGACAGTCGGGGTCCCAGTAGGGGTCACAATCGTACTCCATTCCTTTATGGACTACAGGTGCGGGAGGTGGTGCAGGGGCAGGGCCTTTAACTGACATAGGTGGAGGAGGTGGTGGGCCTTGTAGCTTACAGCTGGGATGGTACCGGGGGTCACAGAGCACAGGTATTGCCCCTGTTGGCAGGTACACAATGTGAGGCTTACACAGAGGATCTTTGGCGTTACACAGGTGAATAACATCAGCCTGGGAGGGGACCAAGGGGGCGGGGCCTTTTACAACAGCAGGGGGTGGGGCAGGGGTTTGCTTAATGACAGGAGGAGGAGCAGGGCCTTTTACAGAGGAAGGAGGAGGGGGCAGCTTGCAGTGTTTGTCTTTGGACGGGTCACATCTGGGCAGCATCGGCACACCCAGCTTGCTCTGGAAGGTGGCAGCATCAGGACCATGCACTTGCTCCAGGTGTCTCATCTGCTGATACAGCATTCGGATCCGGTCGATCTCATACAGCTAGGCAGGGACACAGCTAATTCAGAGACAGCCTTTTTCGCTCTTTTACCAATTTATTCAACACCTGAATTTATGTACTTTTTTAAAGTAATAAATCTTGCTATCTTCGGTGGAACCTCTTGCTGTAAGGCTAACCAGCTAGCTGTTATTTTAGTGCTACTATTACTTAGCTATATGTTTGTGCTTAGCTACTCCAATAACTTAACCATGTTTATTAGCTAGAACATGCTAGCCAGTTTTAGTGCCTCATAAATGATGTTTAATAGGTGGTTTAAGTGATACAGTAATTATAACACTGCGTAGCTGCTTGGTCTCCACAGTCAAAGTAAACTACCACTGTTTGTGTGTGGATTCACATTAAGAGCTGAACTTTGGAGCTGATGGGATACCGGCAAATTTCTCCCTGTACGTCCTGTCTGTTGCAAGAATACGGGATATCAAAGTACCACTTGGCTGTGCTAGCTAGCTATAGAACAGAAATTGCTATGCAGTGAGTTCGTAGGAGTTTTTTTTTCTTAGAAGTGTTCCCTGCTTACCCCCTCTGTGTGACCGATGCTGCTATAGTAGCGATAGTAAGACTGGAAGTCAGGATACTGCCTGTGCCAGCGTGGGTCCGCGTTCCGCCGAGTGCGTGAGAGAAAACCATTAGCCTGATCCGCATCTATACCCACTGAAGGAGAGATAAACATAGGGATGTATGAGCATGGATGGACGTCACCTCAGTTACTGAAGACTGTATAAATACACTGTAGTGTTTTGATGCAGAGGTCTGATAAGAAGGTGTTTACCTTCTGGTTTGATGTTGTCGTGCAGCGACTTCGCGTCCGACCATCCTGCATAGCAATTAGATTACAGTAACATGCAAGTTACATTACAATAATATGCATTAGGTTACAGTAAAAATCATGTAATAGTAACACATGTTACAGTAACACCAATAATATTACAGTAACACATCCAGTTACAGTAACATAGAAATCATGTGACACTAACATCAGGTTAGAGGACCACAACAATCACCTTAATGTAACGCAAGTTACAGAACAGACACAAATACAGTAACCTAAGGATTAGATTGAAGTGTTTCTAAATCTGAGTTAATCCCCTGTGTATAAGAATTTACAACATTGCTGTATTGCTCATTTCTTCATTTCAGGTTAATATTAGCAATGTTTCTGAAACAAGAAATTGGCTGTGAATCCAGCCAAAAAAACAAGGCTACTAAGCTCTGCCCTTCTCCTTATAAGGCAACTTACGTATTATAACAAGTTAGGATTTGACTGCAGGGTGTCAGGTTGGTTTAACTCACTGAAGTAAATGAATAAATGTTTTAATATAAGTAACAAAATGTATTAATTAAATAAAGTTGTTTTTTTTACTTAAGTTCAACTTTCTTTTTCGAAGCTGAGCTAATAAATTAAATGGAAATCTACTACTCACTTGATTAAAATGGGAAGGAGAACCAGATTCTTTCAGTAACACAAATTGTTCAAGACAACTGTAAGTAAACTGTTTGGGATAAATCTTTAAAAGCAACAAGAAGGTAAAAAGAAAATGCACTTTTTATGCACCCATGTCGGCTGTGAATAAAGGTTGCAAGCTTTGTATTACTGATTGTAATGATGTCAAGACCTCCACAAAGTAGAGTCTGGGAACATTCAGGGTTCTGACTAGTTAAGCTGAAACATTAACATTATTTTGTTCAATTGCATGAATCACAAATTGATTTTATTTTATGTATTATTAGTTCTATTAATAGAATGGGTTAAACCCAAAAAGCTTAGGAACTCAAAAATCAGTGTGATTAATACTCACGTGGCAGCAGCACGATGCAACACAACACACAAAGGAGCCTCAGGACCATGATGGCTGTGTGGACACATACACACACGAACATCTTAATTATAGTCATTCTGAGGACCTGTGCAGCTATATGGCACAAGCAAACCACAAGCTTATAATATAATGTACCAGAAATTACATTCAAGAAGCACTAGACTAACCCTTTTAGACTAACCTATTGCCAAAAGCATTAGCATGTTTTAGATTCTTTAATGAGCCCAAGAAGAAAACAGAAACGTTCTTTTAGCTGCTCCTTTGATTCACATCAGAACAGAAGCAATAAGTACCTTCAGTGCGAGTGCGTTTAAAAAGCTATGACTATCGCAGGAGGGCAGGAAAAATTAATCTGTAAATTCAACAAAAGGGGCAACAAAAAATAAATCAATACAGACTTCCAGTGGCTTAGTATTATTATTTTTATTTATTTTTTCGTCTGATGTTTCCAATTTATGACATAAAAATTGTACACACGTTAGACCTTGAATAAACTGGTGTCAGTTGCTATGAACAATGTACAATTTTATATATATATAATTGTAATTTACATTTAATTTACATGTTTCAGATTTTGCTGTCATTATTCGGTATTTTTCTGAAAAGTAGATTCATAAACACAGGCGGTGAAAAGAAACTTTCTTTAGAAAAAGTGGCTATTACTATTACTACCAATATCAACAATAAAAACATTATTAATAAGAATAATAATTAATACATTATTATTTTAAAAGACTCCAAAGTTCTGAGAAAAAAATTATAATACAAAGAAAACTCCAATATGATGAAGAAAAGCTCTTACAAAATGTATTTATTAAAATGTGAAAGTGAAGAAGAAATGAGGAGAGAAAGAGAGGAAAGGGGCGAGAAAGGAGAAACAGATTACAGAGGATGGAGAAATGGTACTGAAAGGATCGTTAGAGCATGGCATGGCTTCAAGGTCTCCTCAAATTAACTTTACTAAGTTTTAAATGCAATTTAAGATTCCATTGTCACTGATGGCTTTCCAGAAGGAACCCTCTTTCTGTTTATTGTAGCAAGGGAATGTTTTAGTATACCTTAATATTTTGTATGAGAGCATTAAAAATAAAATAAAAACCTTCCAGCATAGTGAGCAAACTAAAAACTTTTATTTACGACACATTACTAATTATTTTCGTCATTTTATACCGTTAATAATTTTCTCTCATGTGGACATGTAGTGTAAACTCACCTTGCGCGTGCGTCCGCTTTTCCTGCTCAACCTCATGCTCAGGTGAGTTAAATACAGCATCTCCTGTCAATCATGCGGGACAGATGAATGATTGGCTTGTTTGTTCTAAACAAGCCCCGCCCACTGCTGCCCCACCCCAAACACAGCTCCGCCCATTTTCTCCTCCCTGTGGAGCTCTAATAAAAGTGTGCAGGAAAACCTGCGATCAGCACTTTGTGTAAAACTGTAGTAAAACTGGCTAGCCGCAGGGTACACACACACACACACACACACACACACACACACACACACACACACACACACACACACACACACACACACACACACACACAAACACACACACGGCTACTGCATGTACCAACAAAAAAAAAAATTTGAAAATTGGTGGCCGGTGCCATATTTTATATTTTCAGCTTAGTGATTAGTGTGTCTGTTCATCCCTGTAAAACTGAACACAGCACTGACACACACACACACACACACATACACACACACACACACACACACACACACACACACACACACACACACACACACACACACGCACAAAATGAAGCGTTGTGTCAATTCCAGATGTTTGAAGGCGACGTTATAAAAACGCTCCAACATTCCGGATGTGTTAAAAAGTGCAGAACACATCCATCTTAACAGGATTGTAACTATCACTACTGATGATTTATGCTGCACAAAGTCTGTTGTAGGGAGATCAAACACATACATACACACACACACATAAACACACACATACACACATAAACACACATACGCAAAGAGACAGAGACAGAGAATACTATATTATTATACTATACTATACTATACTATACTATACTATACTATACTATACTATATTATACTATACTATATTTGGGTTGATATAGGCACCAGTTTTAAAACCACATGTGGCTCAAATCCCCCTCTATGGTGCATATTCTGCAGTACAGTATTGTGCAGTTTGGGAAACAATTCATGTCCTGCCACGTGCAACACACACAGAAACCATATGCAGATGTGTGTGTGTGTGTGTGTGTGTGTGTGTGTGTGTGTGTGTGTGTGTGTGTGTGTGTGTGTGTGTCTCAGCAGGCCTCAGCAGTCAGCATTTATCTGTGATGTTAAACCTGAGTGTGTGCACTTTTTCAAGCAACACAAACATGAGCTACTGAGGTTTACATTTTTCCCCCAATTTATAAGAGCTGTATTTACATTCATGTAGGCATCTCTTGTCTCTAGACTTCGACACTGACACCTTCTACCCCCTTGGAAGTGTTCTTAACTTGACTAGATGTTGTGAAAGTGCTTTCTAATGTTTTTAACGTACTAAATTGTTATTTCAGCCATTCCTAAAATTTCTGCTACAGTGGTGTGAAAAAGTGTTGGCCCCTTCCTGATTTAAATTTTTTTGCACGTTTGTCACACAAATGTTTCAGATCATCAAACAAATTTAAATATTAGTCAAAGATAACACAAGTAAACACAACATGCAGTTTTAAAATGAAGGTTTTTATCATGAAGGGAAAACAAAATCCAAACCCACATGGCCGTGTGTGAAAAAGTGTTTGCCCCCCCTGTTAAAACATAACTGTGTTTTATCACACCTGAGTTCAATTTCTCTAGCCACACCAAGGCCTGATTACTGCCGCACCTGTTAGCAATCAAGAAATCACTTAAATAAGACCTGACTGACAAAGTGAAGTAGACCAAAAGATCCTCAAATGCTACACATCATGCCGAGATCCAAAGAAATTCAGGAACAAATGAGAAAGAAAGTAATTGAGAGCGAAAACATGGAACAGTGGTAAACCTTCCCAGGAGTCGCTGGCTGACCAAAATTACTCCAAGAGCGCAGGGAAGACTTATCCAAGATGTCACAAAAGACCCAACAACAACATCCAAAGAACTGCAGGCCTCACTTGCCTCATTTAAGTTCAGCGTTCATGACTCAGTATGAACAGATATTATGAATAGAATTCCCGGGATTAATTTAAGAATGTCTGAACGATTTCTGAAGGAGTTCTTGGAAGGTACAAATGTACAAAATAATTCCTGCTTTGATTATTTACTGAGAAAAAGGTGAGAATTTTTCTAATTAGCATTAATTTTTACTACTCTCTGATGGAGAAGATTTCAGCTTTAGAGGTAAGCTTCCAGACACTAGAGAGGATTAGCGTTAGCAATAGTAGTATAGTTTGGGTAGGGGAAAATCTGGATGCTTTAGGCAGTGTTAGTAACCCTCCAACTCCGCCATTAGAGCCCTCACAGCTGGTCGAATGGGTGACGACTCTGTCAAAGCACCCTCTGAGAAACCTGAAAGAGCTCTGGTTATAGGAGACTCCATCTTAAATCATGTGAAATTAGCTAGGCCTTTAGGGGCTCCAACAGCACTGGTTAGGTGTATTCCGGGAGCTAGGGTGCCAGACATAGCAGGTTATCTTAGGGTCTTAGGCATGAATCGGTACTCTAAGGTAGTTTTCCACATAGGAGCTAACGATATACGCCTTCGTCAGTCAGAGATTACTGAGTAATATTGTAGAGGTATGTAAATTAGTGAAGGCCGATGCTGTAGTACAGTTTGCTCTGGCCCTGTCCCAATGCGGCATGGCGATGTAGCTTATAACAGGTTAAGGAACTGCTGGATGTCCAGATGGTGCAGAAAACAATGCAGGCTTCAGATAATTGGAGCACTTTTGAGGACAAGACTGGCCTTTTAGGACTGGACGGTGTCCATCCCACTTGGGAAGGTACTGCACTCATTTCACGCAGCAAAGCACATAGTTCAAGAACAGCCCTAGTTAATTGGTGACAATCCGGAGCCAGGTCCAGGGAGCAGACAAGCAGACTAATTTGACCGTCAGCCAGCTGCATTGAGTCGTCACACAGGCTTCACAATATAGAGACTGTGTCTGTTTCCCGAACTAAACAAAAAACTATAAACACTCAGTAAAGTTTTTAGTAACCTTATTAGCATAAAATTAGTTCATAGTGAATGCACAGCCAGCACTTTTGATCTGAAGCTATTAAATATAAGATCTTTTGCATCGAAAGCTCTTATAGCTAATGAAATGATTACTGATCAGAAGTTTAATGTCCCGTGTTTTTCACAGAAACATTTATCAAACCAAACGAGTTTGTCGCATTAAACAAAGCTTGTCAGCCTGGTTATAGTAGTATAGTATATACATCAGCCACGCCTAACAGGCAGGGGAGGAGGGGTCGCAGTTATTCATAATGATAAGCTAGACGTCAAGCAAGAATCTAGACACATGTTTAACTCATTCAAAGTACTTCATACTAACATAACATATGTAGCTACAAAAAATAAGTCTACTGAGTCAGTTCCTCTAATTGTTATTTACAGACCTCCTAGACCGTATTCTGAATTCTTCTGTGAATTTGCAGATTTCATTTCAAAGCTAGATGTTTCATTAGACAAAGCAGTAATTGTTGGAGACTTTAATATTCATTTTGATAAGTTAGAAGATCCTCTGAGAACAGCAGTTGTTTCCTTCTTAGATTCAGTAGGGGTTAACCAGAATGCAATAAGACCCACTCAAAAAAAACCTGTCACCCTGGAATAATGACAACACATGAAACAATCAGCTAGGAAATTAGAACGTAAATGGCGTCAAACTAAATGATCAGTATTTCGATTAGCATGGAATGAAAGCCTTCAGAGCTATGTGTGTATGTATCTTCACTGATATATTCTTCAAAATGATCAACCTGTATATGGATCCCTTAATCACGTGTTTCTTTAAACATATACTACCACTAGCTACTGACCCCATTCTAAAGAAAATGAATTCTTCTCTTAGCACTGGCTACGTGCCAAAATCGTTTAAGCTAGCGGTTATAAAACCTTTGATTAAAAAACCTGACCTTCAGAATTTGAATCAAGCCTTATCATAGCACAGAGACAGCACTGGTTAAAGTTGTAAATGACTTGTTACTGGCCTCTGATCAGGGTTGTGTCTCTTTGCTGTTGTTGCTTGATCTTAGTGAAGCCTTTGATACTATTGACCATGCTATATTACTTGATATGTTAGAACATGTTGGTACTAAAGGGACAGGGCTCTCCTGGCTCAGGTCTTATTTGATGGATTGCTATCTAAATGGTGATTACTCTAAAGGTTCTGTTCGCAAGGTTCTGTTTTAGGCCCATTGCTTTTCTTCCTATATATGCTTGGTTCATTCATTTTCTAACACTTATCCGAACTACCTCGGGTCACAGGGGGGGCCTGTGCCTATCTCAGGCATCATCGGGCATCAAGGCAGTATACACCCTGGACGCACAGGGCACACACACACTCTCATTCACACACCACAGACAATTTTCCAGAGATACCAATCAACCTACCATGCATGTCTTTGGACCAGAGGAGGAAACCCCCGAGGCAAGGGGAGAACATGCAAACTCCACACACACAAGGTGGAGGCGAGAATCGAACCCCCAACCATAGAGGTGTGAGGCAAATGTGCTAACCACTAAGCCACCGTGCCCCCTATGCTTGGTTCAATTATTCGCAAATATGGTATTAGCTGACACGCAGCATCCATTGTCTGATGTCCTTCACACATCCTAATCTTATTAAGCTGTGTGCAGGACATCAGACAATGGATGCTTACTAACTTCCTTCTGTTTAACTCTGTTTAACAGAAGTGCTTTTACCAGGTCCACAGGCAGCCAGTTAGCTTTCTGATTACAGAGTAACTCTGGATGGTCTTTTTATTGCATCATGTGCAGCGGTAAAAGTCCTTGGTGTGATTATTGATACTGGTCTATCATTTGAGGCTCACATAAATAATATCACAAGGGTAGCCTTCTTTCATCTCAGAAAGAATGCTAAGACAAGAAATATGATGTCACTACATGATGCAGAAACACTAGTTCATGCATCTGTTACCTCTAGGTTGGATTATTGTAATGATTTACTGTCTGGATGTTCCAGTAGGAGCATAAACAAGCTCCAGTTAGTCCAGAACGCAGCAGCAAGTGTTCTAACTAGAACCAGAAGATCTGAAAAAATCACCCCTATCTTATCCTCATTGCATTGGCTCTAAGTTAAGTTTATCTATTATTAACCTATAAAGCCCCCAATGGTAGCACACCACAGTACCTGAGTGATCTTTTGTTTTTTATGATCCATCATGCCTACTTCAATCAAAAGGTGCAGGCTCTTTGGTAGTACCTCATGTACAAAAGGCTACAGCAGAGGGCAGAGTTTTTTCTTACAGAGCACCACAGTTATGGAACAGACATCCAGTTAGTGTCTGGGACTCAGACACAGTCAGGAGCTCAAGAGTTTGTGCTGACCATTAGCTCCTCAGGAGCTCTCAGTTATTATAACTATAAATGTTTTTAGAAATGACATTATGTACATTTACATCATTTCCTGCCTAGTGTCACCCAAATGAGGATGAGGTTCCCTTCTGAGTCTGGTTCCTCTCAATGTTTCTTCCTCATATCAGGGAGTTTTTCCTTGCCACCGTCTTGCTCATTAGGGATAGGATAAATATATAGTATTTTAAATGAATATTCTTAATTTTATTCTTTTCCCCCCCTTCTGTTTCTGTACTTCTGTAAAGCTGATTTGAGATGTGAATTGTTAAAAGTACTATACAAATACATTTTATTTAATAAATGGTTTGGCACAATAGACTATTTAATCACATTATAACATGTGGTGTAGTGACCACATCTAATCTAACATAATTTTACTACTAACTTAGGAGAAGCTGAGGTTAGAAAATACACAAAATACATCTTATAGCAAGTGACTTTACACTTTATATCAAAGCTCCTGGATGTTTTATTTCCAGTTTAGTTCAGAACTGAATCCAGTTTAAACTGGCAGGATATCAGCTGTGGTAATTTTTCTCAGTGTACAGTAGTTAGTGCTATAACTAGTCATGTCCAATGTCAGTTTAAAGATGAACAAGACCCCCGATTGCAATTAGGATGAGTATAAAATGAGGTAAAATATAAAAGTAATTTGAAAAACAATGTTGAGATAAGTTTTAAGTTTGCTAACATTTACCAAGCTATATTTAACCTTTATCCTGTTTTCTTTGCTAATGGTTAGACTAGCATCCATTCCAGTAGCTAGCATAACTAACTAGGCAAAAAAGTAAACTGTCCAATTCTAGCTAATAGTAAATGTTAAAAATTAAATGTTATTTAAAGGAGATTTTACTTTAGATTGATTCAAATTATGTTTTGATTGTCAAATTGTGACACGTTATTTTCAAAGACTGAACAATGTTTTCAGCAGTTTTAGCTAAGTAATAAATGTTAGTGTTCATATGAAAACATGACATTTACACTATCATCATTTTTTTTAAATAGCAAACTTTTTGCTTTTAATAAATTTTGGTTATTTAGTGTACGTAGAGCAAGTTTCTTAATGGTTACAGATATTGTTTAATCATCCATTCAGCCAAGATTCTCATTAGCGTGATATCTCCATTCGTTCTATTAGAACTGAACACATGGGTAAAGTCACAGCAAGGTCAAATGTTATTCACTTGCTTGCTTCTTGTATATTATAACAGTATTTTAAAAAAGACAAAACTGACCCCAGAGGCATCAACTTCTTATCAGCTTCACGCACCTCATGGAACCAGCTTCTAACCTGTACTCAATAAAGGGGAAGCTATCAGTAATGACCAGTGTTGTATAAAGTACTAGAAAGCAATACTTGAGTAAAAGTACAAGTATCATACTAGAAAAAGACTTTGGTAGAAGTGAAAGTCACTTTTTAGAATATTACTCAAGAAAAAGTCTTAAAGTATCTGATATTTACTGTACTTAAGTATCAAAAGTAATTTTCTGATATTTAATGTACTTAAGTATTTGAAGTAAAAGTAAAAAGTAAAATTTCAGTGATTTTCGGTAGGCATAAGAGCAGGGGCGGTTCTAGGGTTTCATCTTTAGGGGTTTTAGCCCTCAGTGAGAATTTAAAACAAGAAGAGTTTTATATTATATATTATATGACTACATAGTAAGCCAAAAGTTATGGTATTATTAAATGGCAAAAGTGGACACCAAAATTTCATGCATGATGTAATGATGCCAGTCGAATCAAATCAGTTCATGTGTGTGTGCATTCTCTACAAACAGTGTGTCCAATGAATGCAGTCATCCATCCATCCATCCATTTTCTACCGCGAATGCAGTCATTAATATAAAAATATTCACAAGACAAAGACCAAACCAATAAATTTTTATTCATTATTGATATTGCATTAATATTTTGTTTTGTGCTATCAACTCTGGTAATAAGAATAGTGACATTTCACTGCTTTTGGTTGCCGCAGTTATAGATAAATGCCTCCATCTCTGACTGCGCGTACACGGTGCGCGTACCTGTGCTTCTCCGTAGAGCGTGTATGCGGACGTGCGTAATACAATCTAGGAGCAGTGATTCCCCAAACCTCCCTTATTGCAGTCACACACATTTCTGCTGATTTTATTTTGTAGTAACGAGTAACGAAGATGCTTATTGGAAATATAACGGAGTAAAAATATACATTTTATCTCGGAAATGTAGAGTAAAAGTGAAAGTTGACGTAAATTTAAATAGCGAAGTAAAGTGGATACGTGAAATTTTTACTTAAGTACGGTAACGAAGTATTTTTACTTTGTTACATTACAACTCTGATAATGACAAAACTGTCAGTAAAATGTTTTGTTAACGTACTTTATAAGCACACATTCCATTTCCCCTGCTTTATTTATATATGTGATTAGAATTCATGTCAGTCCAAAGATTTTCACTACCAGCAGTAAAAAAGGAGACAAGAACAATCTGGCCTCAACATTGAAGTGTATGTGCAGAGCTTTATTAATGGAGGAATATGTACAGAATAAAACACTCTCAATATTATTTATTTAATCATGAACAAGAAGGCCATAAACAAATGTCCGATAGCAATATGCTAATAAGCCATAGCCAGTTAAACAGCAAACACACAAATAGGGGCAGGTTAAAAGAAGCAAGTGTGTATGCGTGTGTATCAGATGAAAGTGATGCGTGTGCGTGTGTTATTGATCTGCCACACATTGAGCTCTTCATACTCCTGAAGTGCATCGGTAAACTGAGCTGGAGTGAAACCTCGGGACACACACCGGTGTTCTGCGTCAGCCATGCGCACGGCCCGAACTTTTCCACCTTCAGACACCAACTCACGCACCAGAGAAAAGATCACATCGGCAGGACGCTGGGACCTAAACAGACAGATATACACACAAGATTAAGCAAGAACCCAGTCTAGAAGACAATAGGTACTATGTTGCTCTCCAGCTGGGTTTCTATTCTAATAACATGATAGTGTAGATTCTACTCCTTCTAGCGAACTGCTTGCATTGAGCATAGTTCTCTACTGCATATTTACACTTGTCTTACTCCTGCACTTTACAATTCTGAAGTGCCATGTTCCTGATTTATCCAAACAGATAATAGGACGGTAGGCGGCTTCTGTATGGAACTGTAAAGTCATAAGAATGAACTGGTTTTAAAAAAAACCCACAGTGGGCATCTGGCCAACTCTTAAGACAATGAGGGGGAAAATGCCATAGGTTGTGTTTTGCTGTATTAAACAAACTTAAAAATATTTGATTTTTCTTCCCCCAGCACCCCTCAAATCTTTAAAAAAAAAAAAATCATTGTGAATACAAACTACTCTGTTAAGTAGTTCCATACCCCACAAATAAATAAATAAATAAAAAAACCTCAAACAAATAAAACACGACAGGCGATTTTCCCTGTCTGGTCAGTCCTCCATGAATAAAAGTTACATAGTTGTGGCATACAGTAAAGGAGGAAGGCGGTCATACATAATACACCACTATTTGTCCCAGTACACACAAAAAATTATTGGTGTTGAGCTTTATTTCTTAGATTATTTAACACAGCAGTTTTGCCCCTTATCTGTGATGTGTAGAAAACTGACACCAATACGGTATTTTCTTTAAAATCTAAACTTTACCATAACTAACTTGTTTAATAAAAAAAATTACTTTTATAAACAGCACAAAAAAAATCTAAAGCAAAACACCACTTTTTTTTTCATGCATGCAGCGTTTACCTGGTGGTGGCTGATTTATCAGGCTGAAGTGAGTCTTTGCTCATCTCCATCAGCCTCATCGCTTCATTTACATCCTCCTTCTCTACCATGTCCACCATACGGAGACGTGCCTGTAACCCACACACAAAAAAGAAACCAATAAGTACCAGTAACATTCACAGAACATCTATAAAACAAGCATTACACTCAGATGCTCCACTGCGAGTTGTGCCGGCACTGTCAGACCGAGACAAGTGCAATGCCTTATGGAAAATCCAGCAATTGCCCAAGTCTCCGCCTCTCAACACCAGCTACTCTCTCTATTGGCTTTGTGCTGCTTCCAAGCTCCACCTCCAAGCTCACAAACTTGTGACAGTTCAAGGTGCAGTCAGTTTTGCATGGGTTTGCACAGCGGTGAATGATGAAGGCTGAATGCCGACCCTGCAAAGCTGACCACTGCCACGACAACCAGAGTGTAGAGAAGGTGCCATTATGAACACACACGACTCCCTCTGCTGGTCAGAAGAGCTATTCACAGCTCACTCATGACACTGATTGACTCCGCAAATCACTGCAAGTGTGTGTTTTGCAGCTGTGTGTGTGAAGTGCTGGATCTGCAGTAGGTCTTGTGTTCAGCTACCTGCACAAACAGCACTTTTAACACTCAGCCGCTTAGATCTCCAAGTCATGACCCCTAATATGGCATCAAAGGATTCACCATAACACCTTTTTTTCTTTAAAGCACACTAACATAATTCAGCCATATGCTCCATTTAGTGCACTGTTGAATGGCAATCTATAGTGCAGTAAGTGTGGTTTGTGACACAGCCATGTTTTTTCTGTTAGTGTACTACAGAGTGCACATCATTCTGTTCCCTACCTAGTGTTCTTACCTACTAAACACACTTAGAGGTCAATATTAGTGCTGTAATCTACCCCAGTTCTGCATTAGCATATTAAAATGAGTAGGGAACAGGGAGAGATTTAGGAGAAAGCAATAACTGCATGCATCACAATACACATTGTTCTGACAACATCTTTCCAGTACACGTCGATCATGGCTACATGGAGGTCTAATCATACATTCTCCCATGATGTTTCGTCTCCAATTCCTGGGAGTGTTACAGTGAGGTGGCTGGTGTAAGACAGAAGTGCCCACAATGCAGTAGAACAGACACACTACCTGCACTGTAAGCACTTTATCACACACAAACCATTAACTGAGACCATGGGTAGGTATGTGCTCCAGGACAGCAGCAGAAGTGTACATGTGTACGTACCAAGGCTGTGGACAGACGCAGGATGGACAGTAGGGTTCGGGCAGAGGTAAAGGTGGTATCCTTGCTGACTCGTGCCTCCTTCCTCATCTCCACATACGCGGCCGTGATGTAATCAGTCAGGCCCTCGGGGACGACGGGCTGCTTCTTCTTGCACTTACTGATATATCGCCTAAACCAGAGAAACAGATGCATTAAAATGTGGTCAAAGTATTGCCTGAGTATTGTGAAGTCTATTCTCTGTTTAAGTACATTGCAATTAAGATAATACTACAACTAAAAAGCCTCCACATTAATATTTTCATGCATGCCACCGTTTCTCAGTAATGCAACAACATGCATTTACTTTTACATCTTACCGATATCAAAAAACTGAATAGCAATAGTTTATAGTTTTTAACACTCATTTCAGGGATATTCCACTAGAATAAATGTAGCATGACACATTGCTGTGAAAAGTAAATAACACAAACTGGGACATGCTGTAAACTGTCCATGTGCGTACCTCATGAGCTTCATGTCGATAGGTGTATAGTGTGTGGGAGGCTGTTTGCAGTGCTGATGGACGTGTGTGATGTGCTGTGCAAGCTGCAGGTCTTTCTGGGTGTCCGGTTTGTCCTGGATGAGCCAAAGCAGGTCAAAACGTGACAGCAGCGCTGCTGGAAGCTGAATGTTTTGCTCAATGCTTTTACGTGGGTTATAGCGGCCAAACGCAGGGTTTGCGGCCGCCAGGATAGAGCAGCGTGCGTTCAGAGATGTCATGATACCTGCCTGTGGTAAGATACACACACTTGTTAGTAGTTATAGAAATGGAGAACAAGAGAAACATTGTGTTTGATTCATTTCCACTACATCAATGAATACTAAACACTGTGCCATGGAAAAGGTCATGAAACACTGCATCCAGATGCCTTCATGATATCCTCAGTATTAACACAAGTTTAACACTCTATTAAACGGCATAATACAGAACCACTTAGAATAGAAGCACTGAACTCTCATGCGGTGGTAAATCACAGACAAGTCAGTGTGTTAAAATGTGAACTTGGAAGGACAAAAAAAGGCCAGAAACAACCAACAAGATGAGCAAAAGTTAGCATCATCAGTCACAGACCCCTCAGAACATGCCACATGCTAAAATGAGTGTTTTCTGCCTAAGTATTGATACAATAGCTTGTGTTATTTACTCCCAATGATGCAACCCACAATTTACCTTGGCAATAGAGATTGTCTGCTGCTCCATGACCTCGTGGATGGCAGTTCGATCTGCATCAGCCATTTTATCAAACTCATCAATGCAGCACACGCCAAGATCAGCCAGCACCAGAGCTCCGCCCTCCAGTGTCATCTCCCCAGTGACAGGATCACGCATCACTGCTGCCGTCAAACCCACACCTGATGAGCCCCGACCCGTGGTGTACTGACCTAGAGAGAGAGAGCGCACAGGTCATTTCAATCAAAACCCTTTCCAATAAGTCTGCTGGTGCTGTTTTTGAAACTAGTGAGACAGACACATACTGCGTGGCGCCAGGCGATCGATGTAAGACAGCAGCTGAGATTTGGCCACACCAGGATCTCCCATCAGACAGATATTAATGTTACCTTTATGCAAACAGACACAAAATGCATCATTCAAATCCGGTGCCATTAAACACGGCTTATCTGGACAAACAGAGACAACGTACACACCCCTAATCTTCATGCCACGTGGATTCTGTTCAACCCCACCGACCAGCAGCAACAGCAGCGCCTTCTTCACGTCCTCATGACCGTAGATCTCTGGTGCAATTGAACCTGCCAGTTTCTCATAGAAACTTTCCTCTACACAAAACACACAATTACAAATAAACAACACATTAGCGCCACTGTTGGGTCCTGCTATTTTATTGGGTCAATACTAAAAATATTCTCATTTCTACATTTAACTAGCCATTATATTACAGTGTGAAATGTATGTGTGTAGTGAACGTATACATGTTGTACGAGCATGTAATTAAAAAGTTTTAAATAAATTCATATTTTTCCTGTCAGAAACAATAGACATGATATTCTGTACCATTGTGACAGCTCATCAGTACAGCCAAAGTTTAATAACAAATCTCCATTCAGCACACCTGTGATCTGTCTGAGCTCATCATCAGTAAGATCGTCTGCCCCGAGTTCATCGTCCTCGGTCTTGTTCATCAGTGTGATGGAGTGTGCCTCCACATAGGTCTCTGATAACAGACCCTGAGATACAGAGACAGAAGCATGTTGTTCAAATGGTGCTGCACCAGCAACAGGACACACACCAACCGGCATACGATAACAGTTAAATAATCTACTAATAAATAAACAACACACAACAGTGAATGAATAGTGCTCCTTAGTCTTATTTTATATAACGGTGTGTGCATTACCTGTACAGCCTGTCTGAACCCAGTTCGTAGCAGAGGAAGGAAAACTCCAGAAATAGTCACGTGATCTCCAGGCTGAGCTGCACGCGTGTTCTCTCCACGCACAGACACGGTCATACAGCGTGGGATATTACCGACCGGCACCTGCTCACTCTGCACACAGTATCATATACAGTCACTTAAGCACCATCAGTGACAGATTAAATACAAGTGTGTTTACATGCTACACACTCACATGCTCCTGGATACGCAGCTCCTGGAACTTCACAAACTTTGAACCCCGTGTCTGTAAGTACAGACGGCCTCCTGATTTATTGGTCACACACTCCTGACTCGGACACATGATCAGTGGCATGAAGCTCTGAGAGGCAATCTGTCAACACAAACCGTTTCTAATTAGACTCTTAGCTTGCAGGCCAATTACACCACCATATTATTCATAATACATGTATGACACAGCTGATTAATTTAGAACTCTTAAATCATCATACCGGTTGGTAAGTCTCCGCGCCACACTGGTCACATGTATAGGTGGCCACTACCATCATGGGTTTGACCTCAGATGCCCTGGTAACAATGCCTCGGACTGTCACAAGCTTTCCAATGGAGTCTGCTTTAACCTCCCTGATGACCTTTTGCTTAGCAGAGGAAGGAGGACGGAAATACAACTCACTGAGAGAAGGGGGGAGGGGCACAAGAAATGAAAACGGGATGAAGATGGTTACATTAGTTGTATAAAATAATCTGTGCACCAATCTGGTGCACTGGAAGCTATAGCAACACTTGTCTACACTAATATGCACTTTCAAGATGAGTAAAGTCCAAACAATGGAGTAAGCACTAATTGGAGTAAGCAATATTGTCAAAATGTAAGAAATGTAAAGAGCTTATGATTGGATTCTTGGAATGTACCCTAACGGTCCAGGTCACAAATTGCTCCCTGCCATCTGCCCTATTAATGTAATCGCCTAGTTAACTGCATTTAATTCAAGGTTAAGACAATCCTCCTCAAAATGATAAACCCAGCCAACTCTGACACACTCACAATCTTCTCATGAGCTCAGCAGGGTACTGGTTCCTGTGATCACGCATGTCGGCAGGGTCACG
This sequence comes from Tachysurus fulvidraco, assembly GCF_022655615.1. Taxonomy (NCBI): domain Eukaryota; kingdom Metazoa; phylum Chordata; class Actinopteri; order Siluriformes; family Bagridae; genus Tachysurus; species Tachysurus fulvidraco. Next base: position 6,816,890 of record NC_062532.1, read on the forward strand.
TCCTCTTCCTTCCATCATCAGACGATGCTCGATGTAAACATCAAGAGCATCTTTAGCCACCACCTGAAATAAAATATAAAAGTAAAAAACATGAATAACAGCAGACACAGCCAATCAGGTGATTTATGGCACTTTAGCAGTCTTGCTTTAAGTACGTGTGTGTACCTCATGCTCTCTGTATTCAGGGAGAAGCTCATGTACAGAGTCAGAGAACAGCGTGAAGTATCGCTTGGTGTTCTCACAAATGCTTTCAACCAGCTCTGGGTCCTCCTCTGCTACATCGTCCAGATCCACCACCAACGCCACCTGCTCTCTGTGAGCCAAAGACACCTACAAACAAAAGGAAGAACGGTATATTATGGAAAGTTGGGACCAATATAAGCATCAGCTGTCAGTAGTGTGAACTACAGAGACGTGTGGGGATTGTGTGAATGTTCATATACGCTAGATATTGGTCTCTTTTTTGAGAATATTCCAGACATTGTTTATATATCAACAACAAAGTAAATATAATAAAGGTTTTCAGGGACTATGGAACATCTTTCACTCATTGTTTACTTATCTGTTTTATTCTCTTTTGACCACCATCTTATTTTTATTCTAAATAAAAACAAAAATTGTACAAAACGCAATATTTTGTAATAAACAAATGTAGTGATGCTTCAGTAAATTTGCTAAAATAAATAAATAAATAAATAGAACTATAATCAAGTATCAGTAAAGTTCTCACCAGCTGAGCGCCATATTTGAAGACCTTTTTCCCAGAGTCATCTTCAGTGTAGAACTCCTGCAGAAAGCGCTTACATTTCTCTACAAACAAACAAACAAAAAACAAACAAAATTACCATCTGAGGTAAAAACCTGCAAGAGTGGGCGGGGCCTGTCATGGGCGCGCGACAGAAACCTGCACTGCGCGAGCCCGCCCGTTGACAAACATCAAGTCATGTGACCCCGCACCACACACGTCCCCCCTCCCCCAGCAGAGGAAGTAACAACAAAGTGTAACACACATCAATCCTCCAGCCGTGTACAACAACATTATTATACCACTTACTGTCAGAAAAACACAGACAATCAGATCAAATATGTCGAACAGTTATTAATGCTACTTTTTAAGCCAAGCATCTGATCCCATCTTTTCCCACACACATTTATCCCGCAGAGCTGCTCTGTGCTTCTCGGAGCCCTTTTTTTTTTTTACTCACAGCCATCTTTTAAAAGCTTAAAAACCCACAGATTTGGCTTTGTTATAGACGAACCAGCTTCCAGCGCGCAGATCGATGATGAACCAGAGGACGATGTGGACGTCTCGGTTAGCTTCACGTCTGCTGCCCGTTACACGACGCATTGAGGACACACACAACTTCGCTGTTTTTGTAAACAAAGGAGCACATGGCTGAGAGCCGTAACAGAGGTGTCCACTTCCGCCGCGCGCATGCGCACTAGACGCTGCTTTAAATAGTACCTCCTTATCTCAGTTCTAAATATAAATAGCAAAAATATATAAAAATATCCCATCAAACCACCAGCATTTACTTTGGATCAGAAGTTAAATGTTACCGTACTGAGTGTAATAAGAGCTGCACGCGCTGACACTGGACGCTCTGGGAGGAACCGAGCGCGCGCGCGCATTGAGCTCGAGCTGCGTCACAGCTCATCATCCCCCAACTGAGAGCTAACTGTAGTTTAGTTACAGAGGACAAACTACAGCTCCATCACAAACGCCCTAACTCAACATATAGCGTGTTAAAATAGGAACCATACACGCAGGGACGCCGCTCGTACTTCATGTAGTTATAATCGCACTGAAACGGAACCACAGCGTGTACTGGATTAAAGCGGAGTTCACATTTATTTCGGGACTTGTTTATGAAAGTGTGTGATAGAAAAAATACAAAAAAATAATGTATAATATGCGTTTATAAAGAGATAAACGCGCCGCTGACGGTCAGTGTTTACATGGCTGAGCACGCGCGCGCTGTGCTCTTTGTTTTAGGAGGTTCATCCGGGTACTTTAAGTCCAGCCCCTCCATCCGGGTCCTTCGGGTGCTCACAGTGCATGGGGACACGAAACTTCTGCTTAGGTATAAAAGTTACACAGAGAGTTCACTTTTAAAGTCTTATTTAAGACTTGTGTTTCAAAGCATCCTTAAACCCAACTCCACAGACTAGACCGCTGTTAAGGTCTTTATTATAGAGTAGTTATTAGCAGGACAGCGAACAATGCCTGCATTAAAACTAACCGGCACAGTGATGGCACCGGCAACAGACTTTACCAGATCTCCCCCAGCCCACAAAAACGGTACACACATCGCATTTAGTCATTTGCATTGATATAACACGGGTGCTTTTATTCTTTTTTTTTTTTTTTTAATGAAATATGACCCAAGCCCAGAGCTCGTGCGCTCGCTCGCGCACTCACTCATGCACTCGCTCACCTTTCTCCGACGCGTAGTCTTTCGGAGCCATTGTCGAGCCAGAAAAAGAAGATTCGGACAACCGAGCACTTAAAATCCACACAGAATGTGGCACAAATTACCGCTAGGTATTTTAAAACATATACACCTTATTCCTCGAGTCAGAAACGCACGCGCTACCCACAAACACGAACTACTGCAAAAACTGGCGCGAGTCTTCTCACACTCTCCGCCAATTAGAACGCAGTACGACCTGCGCCGTAGACCAATGAAATCGCTCGGAAACCCGCCAACAAAGCCAATCAAACCACACCGCTCTGTTTCCAAAGGCGGGATTTCTCCATGGCGCGAAAACCGAGATGAACGTCATGCGTCACATGACAACGGTGACCAATTGCATTGCGGGGGCGAAGCGCGCCAAAATGGCTGCCGGAACAAAAGCGTCGGAGCGCGCGAGTCTAGAGCTTTAAAGCCGACAATAAAATGGCGGCGGTCGTTGTGTTATTAGCGGAATACGGTTTAAATAAGTCGTAAAACATATTGACAATTTATCCTACGGTTTACGTCACCGCATCACACCTTCATAACAATTCCGTTCTATATAAACGCTTTATAATTGTCTTTCTTTCCCTGTTTGTTGCTCTGTACATTTACAGGGGTTTCATTTCAGCAACTGGAGCAGTTTGTTTAAAGTGCACTGAAAATACTGACATTTCAGCTCGTCACCTCATAATGAAGTGTAAAAGTTATAAACACTGCTGAGAACCTGAGCAGTGTTTTATTACTAGTCATCTGTTCAGCAGGTTCATCCTGGGCATGAAGTCAGGAAATCCACACTAACACAGGGACAAAGTGAAATCTGTTGGCTTGAGGGAGACTCCGTACTGTACTGCATGTTACTGAGGTGGCCGATTGACCTGCTGGAAGAAGACGTTAACAAAGACGTGCGTTTTGGCCGATACTGGACTTCAGGATCCAAGCCACTGCTTAGTCTTGTTGTTTCAAGTCTTTATTTTAGTCACAAGCAATTTATTAACCAGATGAAAAGTTTTTACAGTGTACAATGAACAAACTTTTATATCTGTACACTTCCATAAACGATAACTCTCGAACCAAACTCATGAACAAACACGTGTGGCCTCAACAGCATTTGAGGCTTTTTCACTCAAACAGGTCTTCTAGGAAACTGGTGGAGTGGCGTGTTGATGGCTGTAGGACACAGGGGGTAAAAGAGAGAGGGGGACAAGGGGGGAGCATGAGAGAGAGAGCAAGAAATCTATTGTAATTTAGTTTCTGATACTGCTTGAACTGTGTCAGGAGGGATATGCCAGGGAATTGAAACTGTTGTTACTACACAGTATGAATCCATGTACTGTCTTTGTTTCCATCTTACCAGAGACACGGCACCAAGCCCGTCTGAGTCTTCATCATCGTAGTCCTCTATGTCAGGTTCATCCTCCTCCTCAAAGTTCTCCTCAATCAGAGACAGCCTGAATGAAGAAACACACATTTTATACAAATAAAATTATCATATATCAGACTGACAGTCAGATATTAGATAAACCACTTTCCAGAGCTCTATTAGAATTATGTCTGCATATGTATTAATATTAAGTTGCAGACAATAATGAATAATAAATCCAATCCTCACTCAAGTTCTACTCTTAGCATTTGCTTCTATACTTCTCTATGGGACTCACTCACTGATCGCAGCAAGTAGATCTCTAAAAGCATGGCAAGCTCATCTTATGCCAGTCATATACTGTACCAAATAGTCAAATATTCTGTTTGTGAGCTCAAGGCTTAGTTATATAGAGTTTATAAAACTTCAGCGATGATCAGCTTGCCTTAGTGCAAATATTTACAATTGATATTTCCTGAAACAAAGTCCTAGGAATAACCACACAAGCCCACAGTTTCCTAAAGTGTTCTTACCCTATTGAGGTGAAACTCATGAAACAAACAGCTGATCAGTCACCCTTTCTCTTCAGCGGTGAAGATAAGGGTATATAGCATGAATAATTTAATTGGGTGGCATGTACAACATCAAAGATAAATGCGGGTTTAGATATCTAAAATCTGAGCACTTTCCTGAAGGTACAATGTAAAAGTTACTGTCAAAGCATTTGTCACCAACACTCTTTAATAAAGCGAGTGAATTCCAGCTGAAAACCCTGAGATCTACCAGATTCAAAGATTGAAATAAAGGGCAAGATAATGCATCCAGCATTAAAATGGTTATGCCTATGCTCTTAAAATGGCTGGCAAGCAAACTTTAGAAGTAGACTAGGCCTTACCCTTGTCTAGCAATTCTTATAGGTCGAATGACATCACAGGGACACACAAACAGAAAGTAACTGAAACTTTACACACTGCATCTGTATTAGTCATTCTAATGTTGTGACATGTGATGTGTGTCACATGATGTGTGACAATGGGCATATGCAAGGCTCGAAACATCCCCTTTGAGACTGGTTCAGATATGGGACATTTTTGGAACAATGTTGATGATCTGACTGTGATCCAGTTTACCACATGTGCTTCATTAATAATGTAATCAAAATCCAAACTAGACAAGTAAAAAGTTTGGGAACAGAAAGACAGCAGTTACATATAAAGAGATTGTTAATGCAGAGTGTACACATGCTCACATATTGAGCTGAGACTGTACATCACTGTGTTCAGAACTCTGATGCTCCCTCTGGCTAGGCATCACCTTCCTCTGTATACTTCTACACACACACACACACACACACACACACACACACACACACACACACACACACACACACACACACACACACCATGTTAAAGAATTTTAGAATAAATCTCTGATTTCTCTGTTATCAGTTGCTGTAATGAAATATATATATATATATATATATATATTTCATCAATCAAAATCCAAACTAGACATCACTGTGTTATATGTATTTATATATATATATATATATATATATATATATATATATATATATATATATATATATATATATATATATATATATATATAAATACATGGCTTCCAAACATCAATGGTTTACAAAGACAGACCAAAATACTGACTAAACCAAGAGATGAGTGGAAATAGACCGTGTAGATAGAAACAAAAATCGATTTTACCCCTCTACAAAATCATCCTCTGATGGTTGGTCTGTGCTGAATTCTGTAGACGGTGTCCGAGACCGTTGGTGTGCATGTGCAACTCGGCTCTGTATAACTGTGGAGGTGAGCGCAGGAGTGTCCAAACTGCTACTCAATGACCCTACTAACACACACAACCAATTTTAAAAGGTGCAAGCAAAATGAAAACACATTACACTCTCTCTCTTTGTATACTGACTCTCAGAGGTCCTGCGTCTCTTGGCTGGTGTGTGAGGTGGAGAGACAGCAGGAGCCTCTCTGGATCCAGAACGAAGTGAGCGCTCATACATGCTCACACACACAGCGTTTACACTCACGCCGGCTTTCTCACACGAACTGTGCACATAATTCAATCTGCAGCAAGAGATAGTAAAGACAGATGGGGTATATTTAATTGAAGAGGAGAATAATTAAATAAAACAATCATGTTTCACAATGTAATACTGTGTGAGTGTATGCATGATACTCACAGCTGTGCCCGGTCTTGCTTTAGGAGTTTGTGGCTGAATTCACTGAGAATCTCCAGAAACCTTAGATTAGGATGATCACTTGCATCAGCTTCTCTCAGTGCAAAACGGATACCATCCCTACACACACACACACAAAATACATTAATACAAACTCTTCAGTAAAATGTAAATGCAATTCTGGAACATTTTTCCACTGTTACAGGTTAGTTCTTGTAAACACTTGATTAGATATAGATTGTATTATACTGCATATTTGGCATGAGTAATAGATATTTGTCTGTGTGTGTGTGCTGACTGGTGCAGGGCGATGAGTGGTTGACGGATGTGCTGTAGAGTAACGCCAAAGCTCATAGCCAGTTTCTTAGCCAAATCTCTGATGTCCCTCATGTCTTCATCATGGCCCTCATCACCTAATGAGAAATACAGCTACACACATATGGAATAAAAACACTGTCAATAATAATCGTACATAATTCAAAGCATTTGTGTGTAAATTTTAATTTTGTGGAGTTGGATCCCAAAATCTACGGCCACGACAGTTTACAGATACGAGATTTTGCGTGTTTGTTCAAATACAACTCCAAAATGTACGACTATGACAGTTTACACACACAATGCTTGTTTTCACAACACCTCTTTTTCACACACGAAAACGGTCTGCGAAACAGCTGTCAAAAATACGTCATCACGTTCACAGGCATTACTATCCAAGGGAAGATGAATCGATTCCACGAAGTGCGCATGTGCCCCGCCCTCTTTTAAACCACTGGCGCCGAAATGGCGGATCAGCAGCCAAGCGCTCACTCATGCTCTCAGAGTAAGGTTACATTAGGTGCTTAAAGAATACAGCTGTTTAGGAGATCATCACTGCAGTCTGTAGCGTGATGAGATAGGCCTACATAAAAGACACACACACCTCACACCTAGCCATTTCCTGCTGCACTGACTGCCCATTTGACTTGGACCTTCTTTCTTGTGCTGACTGTCCACTGATATTGGACTGGTTCCCCATTTTCTGTTGTCCAACACTTAATATGTTGGTCAACATCGACACCAGATTCTGGGCTGAGTGCAAGATGTCACCTAATGGAACCTGATAAACAATAAAATATGACTAACACTTAAGCAGTGAACACATATTGCATGACCTGTGTATTCCAGTGCATGTACACAGCTGTTAGTAAGTTAACACTTAAAATTGATAATTCTTTTATGTAGGCCTCTCTCATCACGCTGCAGACTGCAGTGATGACCTCCTAAACAGCTGTATTCTTTAAGCACCTAATGTAACCTTACTCTGAGAGCTAATCTTACTTTTTGCCATTTAATAATACCATAACTTTTGGCTTACTATGTAGTCATATAATATATAATATAAAACTCTTCTAGTTTTAAATTCTCACTAAGGGCTAAAACCCCTAAAGATGAAACCCTAGAACCGCCCCTGCTCTTATGCCCAACGAAAATCACTGAAATTTTACTTTTTACTTCCACTTCAAATACTTAAGTACATTAAATATCAGAAAATGACTTTTGACACTTAAGTACAGTAAATATCAGATACTTTAAGACTTTTACTTGAGTAGTATTCTAAAAGGTGACTTTCACTTCTACCAAGGTCTTTTTCTAGTATGATACTTTTTTTTACTACTTTATACAACACTGATGATGAGTGAGCGCTTGGCTGCTGATCTGCCATTTCGGCGCCAGTGGTTTAAAAGAGGGCGGGGCACATGCGCACTTCGTGGAATCGATTCATCTTCCCTCGGATAGTAATGCCTGTGAACTTGATGACGTATTCTGTTTCGCAGACCGTTTTCGTGTGTGAAAAAGAGGTGTTGTGAAAACAAGTGTGTGTGTGTAAACTGTCATAGTCGTACATTTTGGAGTTGTATTTGAACAAACACAAAAAATCTCGTATCTGTAAACTGTCGTTGCCGTAAATTTTGGGATCCAACTCCGCAAAATTAAAATTTACATACAAATGCTTTGAATTACGTACGATTATTATCGACAGTGTTTTTATTCCATACACATGCACACACAAATATTTGGACAGTGTTCACAAATAATGCATTACAGATAAGAGATACAAATGAGGAGAACAGTGTAAATTTGAATCACCAAGAACAGATAACTAATAGGTTTATTAACATACTAACTAGAAACTAGCCTCAGATCCTTGTTCTTGGATACTATACTGTATACTTTCTGGCAGCTCATAACTAGTCTGATCATTCACCTCTAATCTCTCTCCTCAACAAAGGGTTTCAGCCTGTAGTTTCATTCCTAATTTTGTACCATTCTGTGTAAACTCTAGAAACTGTGAAAATCACAGATAAGCAGTTTCTGAATGACTCAAACCAGCCCATCGGCCTATCTTGGTACCAACAACCCTGCCACGACTAAAGTCACAGAGATGACACTTTTTTCTATATTCTGATATTTAATGTGAACATAAATCATCAAAGATCTTGATCTGTATCTGCATGATTGTATGCATTGTCCAGCTACCACCTGATTGGCAGCGAGTCTATACAAGTACTTAACACAACCATTAAGTTTTCCCATTTAATCCTTTTTCAGGACAATATATGATTTGATTTCCTGTCGGTTAATCGCACTGTTTTAAAAGACATATGACACGAACACATCCGATTATACTCTGATATACTCATTTCATTTCAGCCATCAATGTTAAACTTGAAGTCTTGTGTAAACAGTCAAATGTTAGTAAAGTTGCTCAGCATTATCGCATCCACGACTTCACTACATTCACCCTGAGTTACATTTAATATTCCATTTTTATGATGCCCTCATGTATCCATAAATACATGGATGTATAAACCAGGCCTGAGCCTGCTGAACATACACACCTGCTGCAGGCTGAGGCAGATCGTCCTTGCACTCTCCACTGGGCTCATAACCTTAGTCTTACTCAGAGTCTCCTTAATTATATCACCAAAATCTCTGTAGAACTACACACACACACACACACACACACACACACACACACACACACACACACACACACACTATGGATTGGCTTATCCTTTACAGATGAATGATACAAGATGGAATGTGATAAGACAGACAATATAGCAGAAATGTTTTGTTTTAAAAACATAAGAGGCAGTGGCTCGGCATCATTCAGTTATAAATATTACCTTTTAGCATTTATTGTATGTTAATGTATATTATTGTGTTACCAATTTTGTTATTTACACTTTAAAATGAAGTCTGCTCCACGATCTGGCTGAAGATTTTTTTTAAGTACAGTACTGCAACAATATTAATATTAAGCACTCTTGCTCATGCTGTTAATAATGAGACACAGTTTGAAACTTCACTAAGTACTGACACGGTTAATTACATTTTCATTTACAGCATTTGGCAGACAGCCTTAACCAGTGCGACGTACAAAGGTGCTAGGCATTAGCTATTCCTGCCACTTATTATGTATGATTAATATTTGCCTGTCCACACTCCTATCAGTTCGCCTCACTTTCACTAAAAATAAATGATCTAGCCACATTATTACAACATATCATGGTTTATTCAGAGCAAACCATGTTGCAGTAGTTAGAAAAAATATCAAAGAATTTTAAAAAAGTGTCTTATTTCACACATACCTTGCTATAGTGTTTGAAGACATCAGCTGCTGCTCTGAGCTCCAACACTCCGAAAATGATAAGTTTGCAGTAACCTGCCAGCTGATTCCTTCTGAGCTGGAGAGTCATGATTTTCAGCTCTGCTTCCTCCTCCACACCTACATAACACAACCAGTTAACCATCTGAGGTGGCAGTATTTAAAAACTTGAATTATTATTTACCTTTGTTTGAATAAAGTAAACAAGAATTCTGTGAGAAAATAACACTGGCAATATTTTCTATGCAGAAAGCTACACCATCATAGTATGCAACCTAGTTACGAATCAGGACTTGGGATACATAGACACTGATACTGATCTGATACAATGCTCAACTACTGCTACTAATAAAAATGTCTAAACACCAACATCTGTGGCCAGGTGATGTGTATGACTTGTGTAGGTTGCTAAAAGACAGAAATCTAGAACTATAACATTAAGTATATTTTCCAAATGCAACCCTTCTCAACCCAATGTAACAAAGGTAAATAGCTTATGCACTTCATTTAGAATACAGTGACTAAGTGAATTTTCAGAGTAACTATTTAAACTGGAGAAACACGAACTGAGCTAAATAAAAGGCTACATGTTGTCCCTGATTAATTAATACTAAGTAGGATAATCATTTCTGCATTATTACCTGCATTTATTTTATTAAGACATCCATAAAAAGGTCAGGATCAACACTTTACTCTCATGTGGGAAGTTAGATATGAAGAGAAATAACGCACTTCCAAAATTGTTCATGGTCATCACATTAGTAGGTTAGGGAAATTAATGTGATATGTTGCATGCAAATTTGGAGTAACTTCATTTTTATGGGAAGTCTGAAATATGTTGATAACTTTAACGCGATGTGAGTTATCTACTATACTTCGAAATCCTCATAATAAACCTAAGAGCCATTATTTTTTCATGCTGTGTCTGCCCACTAAAACATAGGATACCAAACAATAACAGCTTAATGATCAACATTTAGCAACTCCATTTGTGTACCTGTGTCATCATCCTCAGGGTCAGTGAATATGTAATCAATAAGGAAGGAGGCCATCTCAGCTCTGAGTGTGTCATCAGGAGAAACACACATACTCAGAGCAGCAGCATCTCTGCCTTTGCCTTGTCCAAACACCACCAAAATATCACACACACATTCAAATGCCTAAGAGAAACAAATAGATAGATGAACAGGGAAAATAACGGGAAGGGAGAGAAGGATGTGGAGAGGAGGAGGTGGTCAGAAAACTGGCTCAGTATGGAACTTTGAATGATTTACACACATTGTATTAACATCAGGAACTTGCAATGATTTACACACATTGTATTATGAACAGCACCGAAGCACTGAATAATTTACAAGGGTGTCATTTTCCTTATAGTGTCCTTAGGGTTGCCAGATATCAACTAAGTTTCGATTACAAAATAAAACAGGCACAAAAACTGACAAAACTAACCTAAAATAAATCTGCCATTGGAAAAGGGAGTCCTATTTTCAACTCTATTTCCCTTTTTCCACCGAGGCAGTTCGAGTGCTGGTTCGGAGCCAGAGCCTAATTTAGAACCAGTTCTTTCTGTTTCGACCGCCAACGCACCGGCTCCGAACCAGGAAACGTGGTTCTTAAGTAGCACCAAAACGTTGCTGGTCTAGACTTAAGAACCGCTTGCGTCAGGAGCTGGGGGCGGGGCTACTGTTAGCACATTTGATAATGTACCTTAAGTATACTAATGTTTAATACATTTTTACTTTACCGCGATATGATACATTATCAGCACACATGATAGTAGGTAGCTACATGCTAAGGCTAAATATTTTTCTGTGTTAACGATAAAATAACGTTATGTACTTTATCGATTACAACCTCTGTTTATACAGATTACATGGAGCTGCACATACATGTTTTTGGATGCTGATGTAGGTTCGCAAAGCCATGAGCATTAACAGTAAAGCAACATCCGCCATTGTTGTTCTGTTTGCCGCTGCTGCGCTAACGTTGCTGGGACACGTGACACGTATACAGTGACGTCACACTCGGCGCTGTGATGGCTCTCTAGCCGGTGGAAAGGCAAACCGGTTCTTAAAAGGTTCGCCAGTGGAACCAACACTAGGTTCGCCAGCACTTTGAACCAGCACTAGCGCTAGCTCTGAACCAGCACCCGGTTCTTTCCGGTGGAAAAGAGGCATATGTGCATCTTACTAATGCCATGTATCGGCATAGTGAATTATAATAAACAGTGAAATTAGTATAAGCATGTTTTTTTTAAACCCCTATAGACTCTCCTAATTCAACATATTTTATTTACTATTTATTTAGATATTCTTTTCCTACTTTTGATCCCAATAGGGATAAATTAATGTGCAAAATTTGTGTGTGTGTGTGTGTGTGTGTGAAGGACCTGGTTCCTGATCAAACTGTTGCTCAGAGAAAGACAGCTTTGGCACACCTCACAAAACGAATGAAGCTGCTTCAACAAGTTTTTCACCTCTGTCTGTGAAAGACAGAGAGAGAAAATCAACAAACACAAATGCATTCATTTTATCAGCATGTGATAAAAAAAAAAAGTGACTTTCGATTGACTTTAAAATTTAAAAAAAATCTTTGCCACTTTATTAGGAACACCATACTAACACTAGGCATAACCACCTCTCCTGATTTGTTCTCTCCTTTATCAGTGTGAGGGCCAAACATTTAAAGGTAATGTACCTTATCAGGTTGCGGAGTCTGTGAGATCTTAACTCTCACCCACAGCAAGTGGAAAACGGCACACTTCAGTGCACAAATCATCAACTACAATTAACAAAAGCAATAAAAACATTAATCAGTACATGACTCAACTACCCAATACATATAATACTCTATTATCTAATGCACAAAACTTACATGTTGTACTACGTCATCATCTGCATAACTTACATAAACAATACAACACAATCAACATTTCCATTACACAGGAAATCTTTCAGGTCAGACTCTAGTGTATTTAAATAAAGCACTATCCATTCACATACTCAGACACAAAACTGAACTCTGCATGTTACCTCTGTTTCCACTTCTCTAGACTCCACTCCAATCTTCAACAGCAGGAAACAAGGCTCAAACAGCTTTAGCAGAGTCAGATCCCTTGCACTGACAGACAAACACACACAAATACCAATGTGCACTAATATAATAACTAGTAGTTATATGGTGTTAGTAGTACTAATAATAAATATGCAAGTTTATAGTTATTTTTTCCAATTACTGTTTTGCTGAAATTATTTGATCCAGTATAACTTTTTTTACGCAACATTGTACATAAAAGATCCTCAACACAAACACACCTGCTGAAAATAGCCAATCTCTTCAGGGAAAATACAGTACTGTACACATCATCCTCATCAGCAGTGCCCTGAATCACACAAACGGTTAGATGATGTTAGAATTAAATAAAGATTTATTAGTGCTGGCAACTTGCTTTAGTACAGAATGTGAACTTGCTGTCATATAGAAGGTATGACGGGTAGGAAAAATTGCTATTAAGCATTAGAAATTATTTAAAAATGAATAATTATTCCATCAAATGAGGGTACAGAGCCAATGGACAATTTAATCTGAATTAAATTATATACAGTATGAATTATACAGTAGTAAATAGGAGATAGTGCTTGATTGATACATGATCAATTATAGATGAATTAATGCCTTAAAAATAACTCATATACAAGACAACAGGCAGCATGAAGCTGAAGGGCAGACAAACACAGGGTTATTTAGACAAGTCATTAGATGGTATTTATTAGGGTATGGCTGATAAACTGAGATATGGGTTGATTAACAACTAGACAATTGTACTACATGGATGCACATAATGTTCTGAATATGGAAATATTGAACAATCAAAAAAAAAATCTGTAAACAAACTCTTAACCGTATGTTGTGTACTTTTATATTCTTTACATGAATTTTTGTAAATTCTTCAGTAATTCACATTTGTTAGAAACACCTCCACCCTCTGGGAAGCCTTTCCACTAGGATTTTGGAATGTGGCTTGGGGACTTGCCCATACAGCCACAAGAGCATTTGTAAGGTCAGGCACTCATATCGGGTGAAGAGGCCTGTCACATAGACTGAATTCCAGTTCATACCAAAGGTGGGGTTGAGGTCATGGCTCTGTGCAGGCCTAAGCAGAGCCTGTGTATATGAAGTGTCAATTATACTTGGTCTTATGTGATGAGGTGTGTATTTCACATTTCAGGAAGCAAAGTGCAGTACTTCAGCAAAAGATGTGTGTTATTACCTGCAGTACATCAGCGAGGTGTGTGTTAAATCTCTCCAGTATCGAGTCAAGTAGCTGACTGACGACTCTTTCGGCACGCACAGAGAAAGTGTACTGATCACAGCACAACACACACAACACACGCACACATGCCTCCAGCACACGCTCCTCATGATGCTTCTCAACAATCTCACACACTTGAGATAACAACAGCTCCAAATACTGAGACACCCAAGGAAGAGAGGGGAACAAAAGAGACCATGACATACAACAAACAGACACACATTTTTGTTTGACCATGTTTGCACTGACAGATATGACAACAAAAGGTTTTAGTGATATTCATTGACAAAGTGGCTCGTGGAGACGGAAGTGGGTTGGATGAAAACTTCACTGATTTGGAAACTATCAATAAGAGTGCAAGATGGTGGTATGTTTCTTTTTAATGATTGTAAAACATGTTCTTAGTTCTGTAAACTAAACACTTTTGCCAATTTTCCACAAAGGCAGTTTGAGTGCTAGTTCGGAGCCAGAGCCTAATTTGAAACCAGTTCTTTCTTTTTCGACCACCAACGCACCGGCTCTGAACCAGGAAACGTGGTTCTTAAGTAGCATCAAAACGTTGCTGGTCTAGACTTAAGAACCGCTTGTGTCTGGGGCTGGGGGTGGGGCTACTGTTAGCGCATTTGATAACGTACCTTAAGTATACTAATGTTTTTATACATTTTTACAGTATGATTGATTATAAGCACACATGATAAGTAGCTAGCTACATGCTAAGGCTAACATTTTTTCTGTGTTAATGATAAAATAATGTTATGTACTTTCTCGATTGCAACCTCTGTATATACAAATTACATGGAGCTGCACGTACACGTTGGATTCGCCTTGTTTCGATGCCAATGTAGGTTTGCAAAGCCATGAGCATTAATAGTAAAGCAACATCTGCCATTGTTGATGATGTGTTTGCCGCTGCTACACTAACGTTGCTGGGAAAGATGGGAGGTATACAGTAACTCGGCTCTGTGATGGCTCTCTAGCCCATGGAAAAACAAACCGGTTCTTAGAAGGTTCACCAGTGGAACCCACTTTGAACAAGCATCAGCACTAGCTCTGAACCAGCACCCGGTTCTTTCAGGTAGAAAAGGGGCATTTTAGGAAAGCAGTGTTTTAGCCTCGAACAAACACTATATGCGCCAAAGAGACTCATTTTATACCACGTCCCTCCAAGTCTTTTACTTCTACTGGGAAGATATTTGATTTGATGTGACCTTATGTAGTTATTCTGTACTGATATCATCATAAAATCATAGAAAAATGTTTACTAGTGACCAATGATTTTCTCAAGCTTTACCAAATAATTTAATTTTTGTAAACAAATACGTAAATTATGTATGTTTGTAATATTAGCTGTTGTGATTTTTGTGAATTCTCACCTTCTCCAGGCGGCCTGTGCTGCTGTAAACGTCAAGATCAAAATGCAGAGGAGCTTTGAGCAAACACACCACTTTATCCACATCAGCTGAGAACTAAGCGTAACAGGGAGAGATTTCAGTGTCTCTTCATTCAGAAAGGCATACTAACAAATCATTCATTCATGTTCAGTAACTGCTCCATCCAAGCTATCATAATTATTTTACTCTCACTCCTGCCAATTTGCTTTTATACTTTTCTGTTACTATTTTTTTAACGATTTTTAGAGCAGTTGTATAAGAAATTTTAGGAATTTTAGTGAAACTGAGTTCAAGTATAAACTTACATAGTGTATACTGTTTACCTTAGTGAGTAACTGAGGCAGCAGTGGGATGAAGTGATTGGTGATGCGTTTCCTCTCCTGAGTTTGTTGCTTTCTGGCTTTCAAATTCTAACTCACACATATGCACATTGATTCATCAGTCAGTGTGTCAGCCAGTATCATGTTACCTCCCTCCCTCTCTCCTCCCTACTTCTACCTTTTTCCCGAGAGCCCGAGCTATAGGTGGAGTTCCCTCTGCTGCTTGTCTGACTGCACACATCATAAGCTCAATCAAAGCAGCCTCTTCGTCATCATTCAGCCCTGACACACACACACAATTAGTATTCGTAGCTGAAACATATGTAACATTCACATTTGTGAAGACATACCTTGCTCCTCTCCATTCTCCTGGAGCAGTAGTGATGTCATTGTCTCCCAGTCTCTAAGTTCCAACACTGCCACACCCCAGAGACTGTCCACCAGGTAGGCAGCATGTTCATGATACTGGCACACAGAGATGCACATTTACAACACTAACAGTATTTAACATGGCACATTGGATGCACTGGCACATTTAAGCACTTTACTGAGAAAAAATATAGACACTCATCAGAGTCAAATACCAACTTGTGACAAGACAATACCAAAGCCAAATATTATGCATCATAATGACTTTAAAACAGATGGTCAGGTCCTGATGTGTCCAAAAGAACAAAAGTTAGCACAGATGCTAGTTTTGATTTAAAAAAAGTAAGTGAAACAAGTAATCCAGGTACTTGAATGGTTTGGTTACATGGGCCCTAACAATGTTGGTAAAATTTGCTAGTCTTAAATTAGAAATTCTTAAAAATACAAGACTAGTGAAATGTGCAATGTGACCAAATATTGATACCTTGCTTTGAATAAAGAAGCATGTGAGCAGGTTGAGGAAAGTGACATTTGGGCTCTCTTTCCCCCCTTCTTCTAGTAGATGATTAACATCATTGCGTAGCCTACACACACACACACACACACACACACACACACACCAGATTGTACATGTAGTGTATAGCTATGATGATGATGATGATTGTGATAAACTCACTCATGGTACAAAAACACTCCAGCTGCAGAAGCAAGTCCTCTGTGTGCAGCAAACACTAGTGGATACACACGCATACACTCCTCCTCAGTCAGACCATCTTCAGTCATCCTGCACATACACAAACAAAATCCATGTAAAATACCAATATGGTTCCTTCTCTTTTCCCCCAAAGTTCTTTGGTTTCAAAAATGGAAGGCTGTTGCTCAGGAGCAAAATGAGTCTGTGTCCCAATAGATGTATGCCTACAAAATAAACAAATCAGAGATGTTTGACAGTATCACAAAAGATGTCAGTTTAATAGTAATTGCCAAGTGAAATTATTATTGTTGTAGAAATTTATTAATTCAATTAAAGACTTGTATCTGAATTATGACATGGATAAATAGTTTATGCACGCAGGATAAATGCGGATAAACACACACTTACTGCTTTATGATACACAGCAGTCTAACTGCCTCCACAGCAACATCAGGGTCTTTATCCAGTACCATGTTCAATATCCTCTCCTTAAAATACACATAAAGCAAAGCTTAACACAAACACAGCAAAAAAAACACAAACAAGCAAATAAAACCCATCAAAACACACACCCATAACCACGAATACCTTAAAGCGGCTGGTAAAGAGCTCCAGACGGCCAATGAAACTCTTCTCCTTATACAATTTCTGAAGGGATAACACACACTGCAAGCGAACACTAGGTTGCTGTGGAGAGACACACACACACACCCTGGTAACAGCACTTGGAACTTATTTGGACAATGTTCTGATGTAGTTCTCCATATTCTGTGTGTACGTACCTTGTCATGCAGCATCCAGCCTAAGTATTTGAGGTGCCCGTCATTAAGGAAGGAGGTGGGGTTTTCTCTAAGCCACACCCCCATCTCCTCCATACAGACTGCTCTGATCTCTGGAACTTTGTCTCTATACCGATGAACAAACACTCCTTTAAAGATCCCATTCATCAGAGAGCGCAGCTCCTCCTGCTGCTCCAACAGCTAAACACACACACATATACATACACATCAAAACTACTGATTGCTCAGTATACAGACAATAAAGGAAAGCAGAGATTTACTAAACTGTTAAAAGATTATATTTATAGAAGGGATGTAAAACATTTTCCAGAGTTCATATAGGCACCTCCATTTACTGTAATAAAAATCAAGGATTTTTAAGCACTTTTTCTAGCACCCATTGTTAATTTTCAAAACCAACAGGCAACATGAAATGTATTCAACAATCCATGAAAACCTTCCATAGGAACTATCAATTTATACAGAATGTTAAAACATTGTAATATGATAAAACATTCAAGAAAATAAATGCAAATGTGTGTTTCAAGCCATCACAAGGTGAGAGTGACACTTGCCCACAAAGACAGGTAGAGTTTAAATGTTGTATTAAGAAGCAGAATCTCCACATCTAATAAGCCATTGATAAAATATCAAACAAAAATAACCTTTCCTATCCAGTCATAAACCTCCAAGACAACTTATTATCATGGGCACCTGATATATAGTGCAGGGAATGTCATAAATATTAAATAATTGCAAATATTATTTTTTTCCAGAGTTAAACAGGCATACAAATACTATTTATACTAATTATAAGCAATTTTAACAAAACAAGGACTTTTTCCAGACATTAAATTTCTAGTTACTAATTTCAAGCACTTTCAGCACCTTGTACAAACCCTGATCTTCCAATTATCTGTCCATTGTTTTCTGATTGTATAATGACATTTAATCCAGTTGTCACACATTTACAGAATTTAGCAGACACTCTTATCCAGAGTGACTTACATTGTCTTATTTCAGTTTATACACCTGAGCAATTGAGGGGATTCGAAACCTGGGATTCGAACCAATGACCTTCTGATCAGTAGTCGAACACCTTAACCACTGAGCTACCACATCCCACAATTTAACAGATAAAAATTTATGTTAAAGTTCACTTACATGAAAAAGGTAGGCTGTATGAGCAAATTTAATTTATTAATAACATGTTAAAATTCCTTTTTGTTATAGGTCAAATAAATTACCCAGGCACACAAATGACTCATAACCGACGAGTGCCATGTCACACAATTTCATCACCTACATTGCTTTCACAGAGCATACACAAAAAATATCCATCTGACAAAAAAAAAAAAAACTAGATGCAAAAATGAGATTCTTGGCTCTTCTGAATACAAATAAGAAATAATTTTCAAAAAACGGATGCTTCTTGTACACTGCCCATCAACTGATACTGTATAATAATAATATTATGTGACATACTGTAAGGTGGAGTCAACAAGCAGCTCTTATCATAAACCACATAGCTTTGTAGTTGGTAAAAACACATTACATAAAATATAATAGCTTGATGGGCCAAAATATAACACCATGACATGTTACCATAGTTACCAGACGCAGATAATGCTGCTTGCTTCATTTCTAATAAATAGTACATTTTCTCAGATTTATACAGCGCGATCTGAGACAGACCTCTGTGTGTTTGTGTGTGTTTAGTGACAAACTTCATTGTAGGAGTTATGGAGCTCTTCCATTCGCTCAGTTGCTCGAAGTGCAGCACTCTTGCTTTTCTCCAGCTGATAGCGTCTTTGTGTAGTATCGGCCTGAGCGCACACCACTGCAGACACCGCCACTATAGCAGACATCAGATGCATGGCTAACCACACACACACACATTATAGAGTTAGCACCTCCTTAACTGTCTATAGCTAATTTGTTTAAGTCAAGCATAATAAAGTAAGAAATGTTATGTTCTCAATAAACAGCTGTCTAAGTTTATGCTCATGCTTAGAGTTACAGGCTCAATGTGTTGCCTCTCCCAAATTTGCCCAGCTTTCTAACTACTAATTATACTTTGAGTTAGATCAGTGAAACCAGATTACACCCTGGATGGAATGTAATTTTATTAAAGTGCACTGTGTACACATACGTTTACACAATCGGGCCAAGTATAAGCAGAACTTCCGACAGTTTTCTATACATAAACTAAACTGATAATACAATTAACTGCAACACAACAGTTCACTACAGAGCCTGATTAGAGATAATTGATGTCACCCATCCTTATTACATTTTATTGTTTCCAGTGGAATGTAAGGGGTTTGTTTCTTGAATTTGACTAAGAAGGGTTGAAAAAAAGGTTAAAATGTGATGAATATTCATGGAAACCCTCACCAATGAGCGTGCTTGTATGTCTGAAGGCTCGGACCTGGGAATCAGCGAGCCCCGTAAGGAATGCAATTAGTGCTGAGAAAACAATCTCATCATAGAGCAGACTGTTTCTGCAGCGCTGCACCAGCTGATACACAAACTCCCTCAGTCCATCGTGAAAACGGCGACCCTGAGAACCCCCTGCTGACAGCGGGTAACTTACCGAGTCCTACAGCACAGAGTACATACAGGAAACAGTTAAAGACCTTAAGTACTGATTAAAATCTGTGGAGTCTTCATTTCATTTATATATACACCAGGCCCTGATCCCTACTCTAATCACCTCATTAAACTCTTTGGTCAGGTGACCGATGATGTCAGCATTCTGCATTCTGTCAAACATCTCTCTTGTTACAATGCCTAAGGAACAAGTGTCACATTTACAAGTTTTATAGTTTTCACAGAATCATTTTTCACTTCAGCATACATTTAATGAAGGAAAATATAATGCTAATAATAAATGTAATGCTGATGTGTTGTACTGCCTGTTCTCTGTATGCCAGTTCAATCAGATAAGAGTACAACTTACCTTTACAACCACAGCACTCAACAACAAAATTCATGAGCTCAAGAAGACCCTCTGACTGATCTTGTTTATAGTCAGCCAACCAATCATCAACCACCGTCTGCAGCAACCAATTAGAAAGTTTGCATAAGCCAAACCAAACCAGGTAAGGAAAATGTATATTTTAATGTGTGCACTGATTGCACATAAGACTATAGAGAATAGAATAGTTCTTGGCATCAAAAATACACATTACTCATCCACTGTAAATTCTATAGTTAACTATGATTTTTAGTTCATTAATTGAAATATAATCCATAAATATATCTGATTCATTAATCATTAAATAAGTACATAATTAACCTGCGTTAAACTATTTTTCGATTAATTAAATCAGTGCTTAGGGTTTTAAGCCAAACTAGAAAATAGGTTAAATGATTTTCTCTAATGTGTAATATTTAAAAAGGTTAAATAGATCTACAATGAAGGCAACACACACAATTTTAATGGTAATTTTATAAATGGTCACTTAAAATGCTCTGTGCTTTGCTCTCCTGGAAGAGTCAAACATTTTCAGGATTTAACAAAAGACGTTAGACTATTTGTGAAAGAATTTAATTGAAGTTATACTGTATTTCTTATGCTTCTCACTGTTCTCAAGCTACTTAAACTTGACAGCTTAATCCATATAAAACATGTTTGATGTAAATTATTGAAATATATGTTTTTATTTCATTTTTATGACTCCTTTTATTTGACTAATGAGCTCCCAGAACTGAACAAGTGAGAGTTTTATATATACCAAATTTCTTGACATCTGTTAGACATGAGAACATGAGGCTGTTATATATCACTTTCCCCTTTCTCTCACCACCAGTGCAGAGCGTCCTGAGATCACAGCCTCAAACATGTTCCCGCTCTTCCTCCTGTCTGTTCCAGCCATGTCTGGCTGTGGGGTGAGTGTGTGTTTTGGTGTGTGAGAAGATGTGTGTGTGAGTAAAGAACTGGAGGTGCTGCTGTCTGTTCTGCGTCTACGCCCTTTAGAAAGCTGAGGAAGAGACAACCAGACTAATTAGTCACACAAGGCCATCATTATGAAGACATGGTGTATGTCCAGTGGATAATGCAGCACAGCACCACTAAGCAAAATACAAATAATCCTCCATGTTTATCTCCAATTCCACCTCCAAGGAAGCCATGCCACACCCCAGTACAAATGCTGAAATGAACCCTTCCTGTCCAGATACCATGAGTGCTGAGCTGGAACAAATTAGTGAAGCTAAAATAGTGCAGAGCTGTTTGCATGGACATCCTGATTTATATCTGCTTCTCAATCAGCACAAAAAGCTTCAGTATTAGAACGAGCGATATGCTGATGGGAATACCACCCACAACAACAGGATACTGATAGCCTGGTTTTCCCATTTGTTGCCATAGTGTATTGAAAAAGCACTTGTACTCACTGTTGCTCCCAGAGCTGGTCCCCGTTTTCTCTTTGCATTTTTCATGTTCGGTTCAAATTCTTCATCTGATCCTAAATCATCATCAGGCTCCACAGGGCTCAAACTATACATACACATACATGCACACTAATCAGCTGCATAATAATATATTAACTTGTATTAGTCAAATAAAATGTGTATGGCACTGTTATACAAGCAAAATCTGAATAATATACATAACTTACCTTTCCAGGTCAGACTCTGCAAGCACCATGTTGTTTGGATTTTTCTTGTCCCACAAGACAATGACTGTGATTCATCAAATGAAGATAGATTGCACTAACTTCTTTAAATGACAAAAAATATTATATATTACTATTTTTACTTAACATAGCTGTTTCTCACATTCCAACCTACAAGGAAGGAATCCAGGCCAATTCCATTTAAGACAAAACACCACAGGTAAAAATTACAATTATGACAACTACGGATTCATGATATACATTGTTGTTTTATGATATACACTAAAAGGCCACATTATTAATTAGAGCATCTCTAGAAATGCTTATCCAGGCAATTATCCAATCAGCCAATCAGGTTACAGTATGCAAAAAAAAAAAGCATGCAAATACATGTCAAGTGCTTCAAAACAGCAGCACAATGAATGTTTCTTCACACCATTCTGTTTAAATACTAGAGACTGTTGTGTGTGAAAATCCCTTGAGATCTGCAGTTTCTCCAAACACTAAATTAAACCCTGGTTATTTATTATTAAACTGGCCAGTGTACATGTCAATTTTCTTTGTAAGTCATATACTGTAACTCCGAAGCACTTTAAATCACATTGTATTATTAAAAAAACTTTTTTTTCTATTATAAGAACCAAAATCAAGATGCATTCACAAAACTTTATTTATTCCTATTTCCCTCCTTCATGATTTTGTTGCTTCAACAATAATGATATACTCCCAAATGCTTTTTGCAAGTATTTCTCCAGCACATATTATATCCTGACATGGCTTGAGGTTGATATTGTTTTGTTTTGTTAAATACCCTAGTCACCTGTAGTGTGAATATTAATATAGTAAAATAGACAATTCCTCACAAAAGGTTCTCTCAAGCTGGCCAAAGTGAGCACGTGCCAATCAGAACCAATAACGGTTGCTCAGTTAGCTACCAAGCTACCTGTGAAGAAATTAACTAACGCTCTCAATTAGCAAACGTCTAAAATGTGTTTCTACATTTTAAAACCATTTTTAATAAAAACTAATAAAAATAAACGCGAATAAACATCCCCATCGCACAAGGTCAAGAAATATGACAGCTACATGTCCAACTCCAGCTAGCTAACTGGCTATGTTCACTGTAAAACTATCTAACTTTGTATTGCTAGAACTTTCTTATCCTTAGCTGATTTTGCTAACAGCGTATTGTTGTGATTTATTTATTTTTTATCTTACAGAAACATCATTTTGAGACGTTTACCTTGTTCCTTGCTGTACAATATTGCTCGGTCCAATCAAACGCTCAGTCTAGTCTATCAGCGTTGAAACTTTTTTTCACTCACAAAAAAAAAATCGCCTCAGAAATCGCGCGTTCTGATTGGATAAAAAATCAATAAATACGATTGGCCTGAAACAGTATTAGGTAAGACGTGATTGGTTGTTTCATAAAGTTCACCCCAGCAACCGCTATCAGCTGTTTATTTGGCGCCAAAATGTTTTTTCTAAATGGCAGATGAATCACAGTCTATACAGAGCTTTGTGCTTAGTGATCTATATGTATATATATTTTATTTTATGTAAAAAAAAAACCTGTAGTTCATTGACTATATGTAACAACATATCATTAGGTTACTGTTAATGAGTTTCATATGTTATTGTGTCTAGTAACAGCTCATTCACCTGTGAGGAAGAGATGCCTCACCTTTATAGGTGATATATACTTAACATTTATTGAGATTTTTCTCTACACTTTTTAACAACCACAGTATTTTGCAGTACGTTCAGAACAGTGCGGTTAAGCTTTCTGTTCCTGGTGTTTATTACTGCTACAACTTAAGTGATAACAGGAATTAACTTGTCTCGAGGATGTTCCTTAAACGTTAAGTTCTAACAATATACAGTTAAAATGTGTGACACCACATTCAATAAATTAAACGTTATAAATGTCAGTAAATCAATATAGTGTGCAAGAACTCCATGTTCCAACCTATGAGGAAGGAATCCAGGACATTTAATTTAAGATAAAACACTACAGGAAGAAATGACAACTATGGTTATGTCATTTTTTTAAATTAAAGGATAAATTACAACTATAACATGTCCTCTATAATAAACCACCACTTTATTGAAAATTCCCAATTTTGAAGAAGACTTTAAGCCCAGTCCACTCAGTCCAACCACATTAAATCATATATCCCTGACAGGCTTGTTTCATGATATACACTAAATGTACAATCATGCCAATCATGATGCCATGCGCAAAAAAAGCATGCAAATACATGTCAAGTGCTTCAGGTAAACTGGACAGTTTCTCTCAGCAACGAGGCATTTGTAAATCCTCATGAAATATTCGCTCATGCTGGCAAAAGTGAGCACATGCTAATCAGAAGTGATAGCGGTAAATCACTGTAGTGGTCAAGAATTCCATTTTGTTTTATGTTAATCTTCACACCATCCCAACATGAGGATTTATCATATCATGTAATCACATGTTACATTTCTGGCAAAGCAGCAGAACAGTTTTAGAGGACAATATTTACTGCCTTTGTGAATCTAAACTGTGACTGCATCTCAAATAGGCTACACTGAGAACACTTAACTGTCCACTGTATTCACACTGTAAAATATGAACAAATGTAAATGTAGACTAATAAATACTTTTTGGTTCCCTGAACAAAATGAATTGACACTACAAGCATTTTTTATATTAACTTGTCCCATCTTAAGGTAGCACAGTGATGTAACAGGTAGCATTGCCTCTTTGTGTAATTTTCAAGTCCTTTTGGAAATATTCGAATTATCAGTTGGGTTGTGCCAATAATAGAAAGAAAATTGCTTCATCTCCATCTTGTTCTTTGTCACCTCCTCCATCTTCTGCCCTGTATTTGGACCATCACAAGCAAGATATCATTTGATGTTTTGTTCATTTTTAAACATAAAATGTGACTTTTGAAGGTACAAAAGAAAAAGCAATGACTGGGATAAAATTGATTTTTCCCATTACATATTCAAACATTTCCCCTGCCTCCATACATGTCCGTCATGCCACATCTTTGTCCACAGGCAACTGAACCTTTATACATATTAACATCCACACGTATCCTGATTGCACAAAAAACTTGCATTTTATTCTTTTTGTTACTGTTATGAAGGTATAGCTGAATACCTGCACAAATAATTTATTAAACTGGTGAATATGTAGGGCCCCAGCTCTGTTATCTATTAATCCTGCCCTGCCCCCTTGCAGCCTAAATGAGTGAATGGTCTTACAGTTTAATGCGTTTTCACTCCCAAGACATAAAATATTGAAGCATAGGCAGAAGACTTAGGCATCAATGCAGACATCCAGAAGGGTCTCCTTTGCTTGCAAAGGGCTCCAAAGGCTCAGTGTTCAGCAATTGGCACCCATTGCTTCACAGTATTATAGGTTAGTCTAGTGTGACAAATGCTAAGGGAGGTAATTCTGACAAATATGGAGGTGTTGGAAGCAGAATATTCGCAGTTTCTGACTCAAGTTTGTAAAGAGTTACTGGTTGTGCTAGATCTTTCTCTTGCCAAGAGAATATTAATGTTTATAATATTAAACCAGATTTGTCATAATGATATAATGGTTTGAATGCTTTAATTGTTTGATATTAGCTTACTTCTCTCCGATGAAGTCTTAAAATTATACTATACATTGTGTTTGTTCAATGGGTGTGGTTTATGTTTCGATAGTTTAAGATTTTGTAAATATTTTTGCATTTTTTACAATGACAAGGAACCAGGAATGTAACCAATATTTTATTCTAAATATGTAAAACATTTTAATATACAAAATGGATGCATGCATTAGGAGTCTCATGATGCTCTCATGAAAGAGAACATGGGAGGAAGAAGATATGAAGGAACATATTAAATATTAAATTACATATTAAACATATTAACTATTAATTAAAGTATTAAAGTATCTCTCTCTCTCTCTCTCTCTCTCTGTGTGTGTGTGTGTGTGTGTGTGTGTGTGTGTGTGTGTGTGTGTGTGTGTGTGTGTGTGTGTGTGTGTGTGTGTGAGAGAGAGAGAGAGGTGGGGGAGTCTGTATCATCTTAAAGCACTATAAAAAATCTGTTCATTTACGAAAAACCTAAACTCTATCATTTTGTTATTATTTTTCATTATACCTAATTAATAGTGATTAATTGAAATAACTCAAAAGTCAGTGCTGAATAGGGAAGACACATACACACACGCCCATACACACACGCCCACACACACACACACACACACACACACACACACACACACACACACACACACACACACACACACACACACAAGCTTTAGATTCAGATGCAGTGCAAGTCAAATTTGCTTTTAATTAAACATCTGACTCCATCTGTTTCTCCGTCAAACCATCTCTCTCTCTCTCTCTCTCTCTCTCTCTCTCTCTCTCTCTCACACACACACACACACACACACACACACACACACACACACACACACACTCTCTCTCTCTCTCTCTCTCTCTCTCTCTTTGTCCCATTGTTCTGTATAGAGGGAGGGATGCTGGAGAATTGATCTTTCAGGCACGGAGACAAAGACCGTCAGCAGCAGGAGCTCGTGCAAATACAAGCCCCCGAAAACAGCATCCGATGAAAGTCCCGTAGTTTCTCCGGTGCCGTGCGCGTTTGGTGAGAAGTGCTCATGTGTTTTATCATCGTGGGGGAGATATATTCTGTTTACCGACAAAACTGATGAGCAAAGAGCAAACTTTAAAGTAGTCCGCTGTTCCCGAGTGTGTGAGGGTGGATGGTGGATGATGATGATGTTGATAATGAGCCGGATGGAAATGAGAAAGACACTGGGACTGCGTGTTGTACTCGTGTGCGTGCTTTTCGGTTCCGTTAATGCGCGGAGCTGCTCCGAGTCCCGGCGTGCGTATGGAGAACGGGGTTACAGCGCGAGCGCTGCTCCCCTCAACGCCATGTCCGGTAAGACACACACCCACCCACACACACACACACACACACACACACACACACACACACACACACTGAAGAACAACAACAACAACAACAACAACAACAACAATAATAATAATAATAATAATAATAATCATAATAATAATAATATAATAATAATAATAATAATAATAATAATAATAATAATAATAATATGAATTATTATTGGATCTAAAATTAATCTGAACACATTTTCCTTTCTATGTCTTTCCATTGTATATAGGGGCAGTGGTGGCTCAAGTGATTAAGGCTCTGGGTTTTTGATCGGAGGATCAGGGTTCAAGCCCCAGCACTGCCAAGCTGCCACTGTTGGGCCCTTGAGCAGGGCCCTCAACCCTCCCTACTCCAGGGGTGCTGTCATAGCTGCCCCTACACTCTGACCCAAACCTCCTCAGTTGGGATATGTAAAGAAAAGAATTCCACTGTGCTCTAATGCAAATGTGGCGATAATAAAGGCTTCTATGCCCCCATAAACTATAGGCAGTTACTTAGCAGATCCCACTAAGTATTAGCCCACTAACTAGGTGCACAGCAAAATCCCTAGAGCTGAGTTAACACCCAGTGTGTTTAGACTTGTTTAGAGTTCATTTGTGTCCAACTGTATATATATTAACACTATACAGTATTAATTCAACACTTGGGATTTTGTTGTCGTACATTGTCTAGTTTCATGTTATTGGACAAGAATATACTACTACTACTACTACTAATAATAATAATAATAATTTTATATATATTGTATATATATAAAATTTAAATACAATTAATTCAGTTTAATTTTGCCAGCTGTAATCTTAGCATGCCTAAAAATGGTTTTGGGGAAAAAAATTTGTTCATTATGTTGATATATTTATTGAAACATATATATTACATTTCTACACAAATGTATAGATTATGTATTTATATTAGTGATAAATATGACCCTATTGCCTCCAACAATTTAAACAGAACTGACTGGAATATACTTTTTTGAAACAATAAGTATTTTAATAGTGTAAGATTAAATGTCATACATTGTAGAGTTTTATATTTTTTCATTTTATTTCAGAAATTGATTTTAAAATGTGAGGGTTTTGTCCACTTTGTAAACCTTTGTATAAGTCAGGATTTGAAATCAAAATCACATGGTAGTATTAAACAAGACAACACCATATACTGGTAAATGTAGTGTGAGTTTAATGGGTTAAAATAACAGCTATCTCTTAATGCCAACTCAAGTCAAGAAGCTTTTATTGTCATTTCAACTATATATAGCTGTTGCAGTACACAGTGAAATGAGACAACGTTTCTCCAGGACCGTGGTGCTACATAAAAAGACAGAGATAAGGACCTAGTAAGTAGTCCTAGATACATAAATGGTGCAAACAGTGCAGGACAAGACAAACAAGACACAAAATAACAAAACACAGTGCAAACAAAAAATACAAGACGATACACAAAAGACATTAAAAAAAAAACAGCCGACCAGTGTACATACTGATTTCTGGAAGGCCCAGGAAATTAAGTTAACACATTAAATATTAAACAATGTTGCAGAACTGAACGAAGTGATGAATTAGCATTTTAACATTTTAGCTTCTGTGAAAAGTGTGTGTGCATGCAATACTGAATGATTTGTGCTTTGAGCAGATCAATACCAGTGGGTTTGGATTCATTTACATTTACTTGGCTGGGGGACTCAACAAAGAGTTATAAGTGTGTTTGTGTGTGTGTGTGTGTGTGTGTGTGTGTGTGTGTGTGTGTGTGTGTGTGTGTGTGTGTGTGTGTGTGACAGCTAACTCTCTGGAGTGTATTTATCAGAAACAGTTGCATAGACATTTTTGGTCAGAAATTTTAGGGGTGTGTGAGAGGTCCCATGGGTCAGGGCAGCAGATGGTGAAGAGAGGGATGATGAGCGTCATTAATGGCGGTAGAAGAGAGAACAAAAGGGAGAACTGAAAGTGTGAAGAGAATTTCAGATGAGACTAGAGGATTTACATCTGTGCGCCTGTGTGTTTAACCTTAGTTTAATGGACATGATTGTGCAATGCTAATAAAGTGATGGCCAGAACATTTCAATTACTTCAAACAAAAGTTACATAATGTTAATTCAACCTTGTTCTAATCTACATGAACTTTTACACTGTAATATTATAATAAGGTCTTATTGTTCAGGATGATCTATTTAGTGATTTTATTTTGTGTAATACACTGTATTTTGCTCAGACTAACCCTTACCTGATATATTTTATTCTTACTGGCTGGTGTGTGAGGTGTTTTATTCTGATTGGCTGATGTGGAATATAGTTTGTGCTGATTGGTCAGTGTGTGATATTTTTTGCTCATATTGGATACTGAGTGTTATGTGTGTGATTTGTCTTTTATTGGTCTGATTGTGATATGTTGTTTCTTTTATTTGACAGCATTTGATATGTTTTGTCTCTTTTTGGTCAGCATGTGATATATTTTTCTCATATTGGCTGTTGTGAAATATAATGTGCTTTAATTGGTCACTGTGAGGTATGGTGTGGACCATATTCTGTTCTGACTGGACAGGATTGTGTACTTATCTGGTGCTTTAATTGGCAGGTGAACACCTGCGTTACTGT
Source organism: Tachysurus fulvidraco (assembly GCF_022655615.1). NCBI lineage: Eukaryota > Metazoa > Chordata > Actinopteri > Siluriformes > Bagridae > Tachysurus > Tachysurus fulvidraco. The sequence goes on from NC_062532.1 coordinate 6,846,628, forward strand.
CCACGTGATTACACATGTTGTACAAGTGAGATGGAAGAAAAGCTTGTACGGCAGAGTGAAGCTGACTTCCTGTCTTCTGTTGAGGAGACCAGTCAGTTCCTGCTGACAAGCTTCACCCACACACACCGCCGCTTTGATGGTGAGAAAGATCATGTTCTCATTTTAACACTGTGTACACTTACCTTGTACATATCTACAGCATTCTGGCCTTATTTAACAATCACCCTAAATATAATTTCTCCTTCATACCAACATGGGACCATGTTTGTGTCCACTTGTGGGTTTTTAAAAATGTCTAGCCAGAATTTAAACATTGATAACAGGCTAGAGGACAATTAATGCACACTATTAGCCTAGACACTGCTAATGCTAATGCTAATTTCAATAACATGGTCTTTCAGTTTTGTAGAAACTGTTTCAGTCCAGGTTTTTTTCTTGTTTTTCTGTGGGTGTTGTCAGAATTTTTCCGTGAGCTAATTGGTGTATCAGAGAAGTCGATGAATCAGATGTTCATCAAGACGTATGGACGCCTGTACACACAGAACACACGGCTCTTCCAACAACTGTTCACACAACTGAGACAATACTATACAGGTATGTGTATATGTGTGTAATAGTATATATTGGTAAGATCCTTGAAAAATATAGACATTTAACAAACAAACAAAACCCTCAAGTCTCTTAGTAAGGTGCTTGGAAGACAACATGACAAGAAGCCGCTCCAACATCTACAATAGGAGTTTGATTGGGGTAAAATCTGGTGACCATGAAGGTTATTGCATATGATTTTACATTATTTCATTCTCATTCACCATTCAGTGACCCCTTCACCCCTTTTGAATGGTGTGGAGTCATATTAGAAGAGCCCCCGCCAATTCAGATAAAATTTTTCGTCATTGGATATCATCACTTTGTATTGATTTGCAGTGACACATTCCTCTAAGGGGACAAAGCACCACTTCCTTCTAAGGGAATAAATGTTATCTGTCAGAAGACCTTTGTATTGATTTGCAGTGACGCTTCTCTCTAAGGGGACAAGTGACCCCGTCCATGGCCACAAAAATCAATGTGCACCACAGTGTAACAGAACCAAGCTGTTGTTGTTTGTTCTCCATGGTCTATATATTCACATCAGTAGGTATATAGCATTTGTATATACCGTGTGTGTACCTTACACATGCACACTACCTCCTACTGGTCAACCTGTCTTGTTTATGTTTATACAAACAACATAAAAAAGGTGTTTTATGTTGTATTTGAATTATACAGCAATTCCCCAGGGTCCCACAAGAGGGCATTTTAGAGCTTTTATTATTCCAGTGTACTATTTACATGTACTTATAGTGAATTAAAGCCAGTCTAATAATAAGACATAGTAAGGTAAAGTGTTCTCAATTAGAAAAAAGTGGAAATAAATACACATAATCAAGCTGCATATGAACAAATGTACTTCTTTGCAGATGAAATTTGACATTTTTAGATACTACCTCATGAATCCCTGGGTTTGTGTGAATGTATGTATACGGAAACTCACTAATGTGACACTTGGTTGATTGGTTTCAAATTGTATAAATTTGTGCATGTTAGTGTGCAAATTATATATGTATTTACGTACTTTACTGAATATAATAAAAAGATACTGAATGTTTGGCATGAAAATGCAGGTAATAGGGCAGTGGTTGAGGTTAAGTGGTTAAGGCTTTGGGTTGTTGATCGGAAGGTCAGGGTTCAAGCCCCACCACTGCCAAGCTGCCACTGTTGGACAAATGAGCAAGGCCCTTAACCCTTCCTTCTACAGGGGTACTGTATCATGTGCTCCGACACCCAACCTTCTCAGTTGGGATATGTGAAGAAATGAATTCGTGTGCTGTAATATATGTCTGGTGATAGTAAAGGCTTCTAGATGTACTTAGATGAGTTTAGGACAGTTTAATAGTCAGAGCATAGTTATTAGCAAATGGTAGTGTATGCAGGTAACAGAAAGATTCCACTTTAGCAGAAAGATGAGTCACCCACATAGCACTGACTCAAGACAAGTAGAAAGTCACTGGCTGTATTCAAATGATGATGACTAAAATCCTACAGCTTCCTGAAGCACATAAACTAGCAACTAGTAAGGATAAATAAGGCCAATCCAGAGAAATGACAATGGTGTAATTATGTGTATGCATGTGTGTGTAGATGGTGGTGCATATGTATCAGAAGCTGTGTCAGATTTCTGGACCGAGTTAGTGGAACGCGTGTTCACTCTACTGAATCCTCACTATCACTTCAGTGTGGATTATCTGGAGTGTGTAAGCAAACACACACAACATCTTCAGCCACTTGGAGAACTGCAACGCAAACTCAGCACACAGGTAACATGCATGACACATGACAAATGTGTAGGGTGTGTGTGTGTATAAAAATCAACTCGATTTGTTTAATTACAGTCATGCATAGATCTTACTGTATATATAATCATCACTTTGAGTCCACATTTGTACAAGTAATGTCAATTGACTTCAAATCCACAAGGTCCTATAAGCCTCCAGAGTTTATATTAACATCAGTTTATATTAAGAAGAGAGCAAATCAAACACTATCACACTCCAAATGTGAGAATCTTTTCATCAGGCAACAGAGCTTGGAAAATAATTGAATACTTGACAGAAGCAATAATAAATCTGGAGTTTGGAGACTCAGCAAACAAGTCTGATTTGCTCAAACCTTTCCTTTTCAACCTCGGTCCCATGTGCTATATGCTATAAACATGGTGCTGGTAGCATCATTTTGTAGAGACCCAAAAAATAAAATCACCAATGACAGAGAAAAACTATGTTTAAAAATATCTGGTAATAAAGACATGTTCTAGAAGACTTTCCGCTTCAAATATAGTTCTACCAAACATTTATTCAGAGGGTGAATAGTTATGCGCATTTTTCTTTCACTCTCTCTCTCTCTTTCTCTCTCTCTCTCTCTCTCTCTCTCTCTCTCTCTCTCTCTCTCTCTCTCTCTCTCTCTGTTTTTAGTTGTCTCGTGCTTTAATCGCTGCAAGGGCCTTAGTGCAGGGACTCTTTACCGGCAAAGACATTGTTAACAAAGCCATTAAGGTAAGTGTTAACACACTTGGTAGCAGATTTATTTCTAACCAGTCCATCATTCTCACAGCCAACTCCAATAAGTGAAGTTAATACACAAGTTAAGTTGGGGGGGGGGGGGGGAGAACATACTCCAAATTCTCCCTAGTTTATCCCCTATAACTAGCAGCATTGAACTCCATCCCAAATTCGCTGACATTTTTTCCAGTTCCACATGAACTCTTCATGTCATTTATTTATTAGGGCACTCTGAAGATGCATGGCAAAAAGTTATAGTACAGGAGATATATGTATGGTACCATTTTCCAGTGACTTTTTCTAACTCTCTTACATGATCTCTGTTTTTCTCTGTAGTTTAGTGTAAGTGCGGAGTGCGGTAAGGCTTTGATGCGTCAATTGTACTGTCCTCTATGTGGTGGGAGTCCCTCAATCAGGTCCTGCCACCCATTGTGCCTCAACGTCATGAAGGGCTGTCTGGCCAATCATGCAGAGCTTAACACGGAGTGGAATCGCTTCATTGGTGAGCAACAAGGGTCAGTGCTTCAGTTAGGGGTTGAAAGTTAATTTATTTATTTACTTAATTAAATTGAATTATGGTTTTTTTTATTATAAAACAATTACAACTCTAGTGACAAACTTCACCAAAATATTCAAGAACTTTGAACAACACTAACCCTAACCTTTGGGAAAGGCTTTTATTATAGCTGGGGTATAATTACAGCAAATTGGGGCAAATTATTATTTCAGAATCGTTGTTGGGACAAAAGTATCATCATGATCATTGTGGTTTGTGGCATTATATAGGCCAGTATATATTTCAGGGAATATGAGTGGAGCAAGAATATAATGCACAGTCTATGGTTATGGTTGGAGTGGGACTATGGTGACTGGCTTTAATGTGATTTGTGGAGTGATGATGTAAGAGTTGATTTTGAGGGCTACATTTAGGAATATGGTGAGTTGAGTACATTTTGGGGCAAATACCTAACAGGAGAAAATATGATTAGGGTTTTGTTATGGTGGGGGGTCAGGTTACAGTTAAGGGGCTGTGGTTGTAATTGAATAAGGGGTAACTACTACTAGGGGCAGGGTTTAGAATAATTTATGTCTAAGGGTTGTTAAAGGCCATGGTCCAAGGGAACAATTGTTGCAGGAGTACAAAACTAATATTTGCAATGGGTTTTTGGGTAAGCTTTATTTTTTTCCTTTGTATTAATGGTAAAATGAAGTACTTAATGTGTTTGTCTGTGCCAGACTCTCTCCTCTCCCTGGCAGAGAGACTCAATGGACCGTTTAATGTGGAACTGGCTGCTGATTCTGTAGCTGTGAAAATCTCTGAAGGCATCATGCACATGCAGGAGAACAGCATTAGTATCTCCACCAAGGTCAGACACACAAACACACACACATGCCTGATCGCTTATCAATCCTCATAGCAGGTGTTATATGTAACTGTGTGCATGTGTGAGTGCAGGTGTTTCAGGGTTGTGGGAATCCCCGTCCAGCCCCCAGTAGGAACAAACGCTCATCTAGAGAACGAGAGAAAGAGCGTAAGATTGACAGAGAGCGAGACAGCAGAAAGACTTTCAGAACCTTTAGTCCAGAAGAAAAGCCTACAACTGCTGCAGGAACCAATATGGACCGACTGGTAAGACAAAGAGTTAGTGCTGAGGTTCATATGTTTTTGTATTCTGCTGTCTCTCATTACACAAATTGTGCTAAGGTGTTTCTTTGTTAATGTACATCTGTGTTACATCAGTGTGTTCAGATGTTAATTCATATAGTCACTAATTCACTGTATCTGGGTGTTGATATGTTAGTCGTATACTGTATGTATTGTGGTGTTCAGGTGTTGGATCTGCAGCAGCGTCTGAGGCCAATGAGAGAGTTCTGGGTAATGCTGCCTCACTCTCTCTGTAACGAAGACAAAATGGCTGCAGATGTTACCAACGAGGAGCGCTGTTGGAATGGATACACACGTGGAAGGTGTGCTTGTGTGTGTTTGTGTGTGTGTTTGTATACTATCTAATCGGGTACATTACTATGGAGAGTCAGCATATTGGCACGTTTGTCTTTAAGCACTTATATCAACTCAGAGATTTATCTATCAAATATTTCTGTAGTACACAACCCTGAAAAGTTATTTTTTCGTTGTGCTGAAATATCTCAGAGGTGACATCTGTGTGTGTGTGTGTGTGTGTGTGTGTGTGTGTGTGTGTGTGTGTGTGTGTGTGTGTGTGTGTGTGTGTGTGTGTGTGTGTAGGTATCTTATGAGTGTCACATCTGATGGCTTGGTAAATCAGCTGAACAACCCAGAAGTGGATGTTGAAAGTTCTCTGGACATCAGAACCCGTCAGATCCTCATGGAGCTTCGGGTGGCAACACACCGCCTCACACTCGCACATCAAGGCATCGACACAGACACATTGCACAGTGAGTGTGTCTCTGTGAGGATGAGTGAATGTCCTTCATTGTTTCTGTCATTCACTAATGTGTATTTGTCTGTCTAGGTGATGATGAGGATGGTAGCGGATCTGGAATGATTGGAGCTGATGAGCTCTACAGGAATGATTGGCCCATTTCACCACAAAACCCCGCCCACCCTTATAAACCCCGCCCTCGTGACAGGAGTAGAGTTAATGGCTCGGTCAAATCAGCCGTCCAGACATTATCACCTCTTTCCTTTCTGTCACTCTGCCTCTCTCTGCTGCTCTCTCTCATCCTCCAGTGGAGAAAATAGGTTAAGGCAGTTTATATTAAAATGATTCAGAAAGCACAGACAAAACTGAGAGTCGGACAGATGAAGAGACAGACTGAAAGAACAGAAAGGGAAGAAAATGAGAAAGAATCAAGGATGATGTAGCTGATAATGTCACACTAATTTTGTATGTTTTTTTATTGTGTAAGTTTGGTATGTTAGTGAAGGCAATGATGAATGTTTAAAGTGAATAAAGTGCTTCAAATTTTGGTGAACCTTAAATCTCAAAAAGCAATATTCACCAATCAATCAAAATTGTTGCTGTTGACCATGGATTCAAAGGTAAACAGTGATCTTTTGCTCGTCTTAGAAGTTTCAGAAGGGAAACACATAAATTACCTTTTTTTTCAACAGACAGGTGGTGATTTATTTGTCTTACATTCGATTAGATGATTTGTACATTTAGATAAGAATTTTCTGGAATGTCTTTAGAGATTATGAATGGGAAGGAAACTTCTGGAACAAAGACTAATAAGAAAGTGGAAGACACCGTGCAGCTCCAGTGAGCCTTAGCGAATGTTTATACTAAATGTTTTGTACTGCATTACCACACGGTAGGACTCTGTTTTTATAGTAAGGTTTAGGATTACAGTTAAAATAGTTTAATCCCTGATGTGACTGCAGATTGTGTTTATTGATGTGTGTTTTTATGTATGTATGTATGTATTTATTTATTTATTTATTTGTGAAAATGTTTAATGTTCATATGTCTCTCAGCAGTGTTCAAGATCAGAGCTGTATGCATTTCTACACATTTTTTTAGAACAAATTAATGATTTTTTTTTACTAATAGAATTTTTTAAAGAAAATCCTAATAAACTACAGCTTGTTCTCCAATTTGTGTCCCAAGTTCTTTTCATATGAAACACAAGCTATACCATTTCAATACCTAAAATGCTGTATCTAGTGGAAGTATGCTACTGTATATGGGCACAAGTTTGTGGACACCTGACGATCACACACTTCAGAAGTAGGAATGCTGCTGTTCCCAAACTTGTTTAATCATATATCCAGCAGTCTGTAAGGCCCCTGACAAAGAGAAACTCAACTTAGGCGAACCCTGGGAAAGTCTTGGAGGACCTCATGGACAGCAAGCAACACATAAAGCAACAAGGAGACTAACTTTCCACTCAACTGTCTGTGGATGATTAAAAGGGAATGTGGAGGTGGCTTACTTGTTGAAGTGAAACTGATGCCATAATTTGAGAGAGTCACCTTTTAGTCAGACTGTATCTGATTGTAGAAAGGACATTATTCATAATACTTTGATACTTTGGTGTTTATAACAGTTTATATTCACACCGTCCAGTGTCACCCAAATAATGATGGATTCCCTTTTGAGTCTGGTTCCTCTCAAGGTTTCTTCCTCTTCCATCTCAGGATGAGTTTTTCCTCATCACAATCACCTCAGTCACCTCAGGCTTGTTCATTTGGGATACATACAAACACATTTAAATACAGTATGTCTAATATTAAATTTATACGTTTGTATACTATTAATCTCTGTATAATATTTAACTTTTTGTACTATATTTCTTATGTTCTGTAAAGCTACGTTGAGACAATGTACATGTTAAACGTGGGATACAAATACATTTTGAATTGAATTTAAACATGAATGTGAACATGAACAGTACCACTAATTTTCCAGGTAATTTTACCTGACATTGTTTTGCCCTGGGTGGCTGTTGGCATTTTTTTTTTTCAACAAAATTCATTGTCCATTTCTACTCACTTAAAGGGCATAATGATACCCAATGGTGATTTCTGGAATAAATCCCAAATCCAGATCATTAATTGGTGGATATGGGTATGCAGATGTTAGATTATGGAGTGTTGGTGTTTAGCAGGATTGTACAGGACGCCACCACACATGAGCAAGTTTTCCAGGAGTGGATGATAATATGGTGTTTTACTTTTTTAATAGTGAAGTGACATACTGCTAAGTACGGTGACCCATACTCAGAAATCGTTCTCTGCATTTGACCCATCCGAAGTGCACACACACACAGCAGTGAACACACACACACCGTGAACACACACCCGGAGCAGTGGGCAGCCATTTATGCTGCGGCGCCCGGGCAGCAGTCGGGGGGGGATTCGGTGCCTTGCTCAAGGGCACCTCAGTCGTGTCCGGCCTGAGACTCGAACCCACAACCATAGGGTTACAAGTCAGACTCTCTAACCATTAGGCCACGACTGCCCATTTGTCTCCAGCACCTCTAAAGGAAGTCATTCAATTTCTGTTCTGGGGCAAAGACCTCTCTTCTTGCACCTCTCACTCACTCACTCATTTTCTACCGGCATTATCGGGCATCAAGGCAGGATACACCCTGGACGGAGTGCCAACTCATCGCAGGGCACACACACACCTGTGCAGGGATAATACCCGTGTGCCTGCACAAGTCAGCCTATTCAATGGCATTGTCTGCTGCCAGGAGTGCTGAGTAGTGTTCATGACTTTCATTTGGACATACTGTAGAACAGCAGCTTTGTGAAACCATGAAGGGACGGGCATTCAACAGAATTTCATTAATATTTCTTAATTCAGCTTTAAGATTAAGAGCTATGAATGTGTACAAAGCAGTTGAGCCACTTTACTCCTTTAAGGTGATTGAACCTTATTTGTAAGGTTCCTTATTTGAACCTTATTTGTAAGAAATAAGGTATATATTTCTTATATAATATTTCTTACCTTAAATATTATATAAGAAATATTATTAACCATATCAACTATTAGTAACGATTAAGATATCAGAATAGTCATTTTATAATTCACAGTTAATGTAATTTATGTAAAAATGAATCAAAACATGTAGGAAACAATAGTAAAATTTACTTCCTGAACACATTCTTAAAAAATAAATAAATAAAAGTAAGAATGTACAATCAAATGAATCAATTATACATACATATCATAGTTTATTATAAACACATTATTTCCACAGTAACAGAAAAATGAACTGCATAATCAAACAAAATGCTGCAAGACAGCACTGGTGCTAACGCTAATAAATGCTAATAGTTGCTAAATGCATTTCGGAGGAAAGTTACAGAATAGCATTGGTTCAATCTTTTTTTTTTCTCTCAAAATAACACATACATTCATATATTTATACACTGTGTGCACAATTATTAGGCAAGTTTCAGGGCTCTTAAGTTTTGAAGAAAAGCAAGTGTGATATCTCCTCCACAAGTAACACGGCAAACAAAAAATATAGCGCTTTTTACAATTGACATTGTCTCAAAATAAATTTTATAAAAAATAATAAACATTTAAAAAAAGAAAGAAACAATAATGGGGACATTGTTGTGTTTGGTAAGGATAACTGACCACAATTTATTTGTTCAATTTCCATGTATTAATTTGTGTGTGTGTGTGTGTGTGTGTGTGTGTGTGTGTGTGTGTGTGTGTGTGTGTGTGTGTGTGTGTGTGTGTGTGTGTGTGTGAGTGTGTGTGAGTGTGTGTGTGTGTGTGTGTGTGCGTGTGTGTGTGTGAGAGAGAGAGAGAGAGAGAGAGAGAGAGAGAGAGATTATGACTGGTGGTGTTTATTGTAAGTGTTTGTTGCCTTTTTGGACTCATTTATCATTTGTAATGTTGCTGCCATATAAAACAGTTCAGCACAAGCCCAGACATTTTTAGGGTCATGACTGAGGACAAAGTCCCATCCAGAGACAAGCTGTTTCGTGTTGAGCTTTTGTTCAAACTAACCATCGAAAATACCCTCTCTAATGAATATGTTTTTTTTTTCATTGGTTGTTACGTTAAATCTTACCCATATACAATAGTGCTATTTTCTGATTGGCTATTGTGTAGCCTCTTTTTTTTTGATTGGCTGATAAGTGTCAGGCTCGACTAAGAACTCCAGGGGAGACGTGCTTGATTCCTGCCTGGTTCCATAGAGACAGCGGTGCGGACTGATACATTATGGGCGCTGCGGCATATTAAATATATGATCGATAGTCAAAAAGTGTTTCTGCGGGAGAAATACAATGTGTGGCAGGAGAGCGGGAGAAAAGACCCAAATGTGTGACTGTCACTCTCACTGCGTGACACTTGACAGCCCTGCTTTTAGTTTTTGTACAACTACAGTGCTCTTGGTCAATCCAAAATGTTAACAAACCTTCAGACCTGAACTTTTAAGTGGTAAAAGTGAAGTTTTGGCTTTCTTAAGAGAATATCTATATTCATTCATTCATTTTCTACCGCTTTATCCGAACTACCTCGGGTCACGGGGAGCCTGTGCCTATCCCAGGCGTCATCGGGCATCAAGGCAGGATACACCCTGGACGGAATGCCAACCCATCGCAGGGCACACACACACACACTACGGACAATTTTCCAGAGATGCCAATCAACCTACCATGCATGTCTTTGGACTGGGGGAGGAAACCGGAGTACCCGGAGGAAACCCCCGAGGCACGGGGAGAACATGCAAACTCCGCACACACAAGGCGGAGGCGGGAATCGAACCCCGACCCTGGAGGTGTGAGGCGAACGTGCTACCCACTAAGCCACCGTGCCCCCGAATATCTATATGTACACCGTTATTACTACTTTTAGTACTATTAATGTGCAGAATTATTATGCAACTAAATGAAAAACAAAGATTTTTTCCGCAACCACAGCCTCCCAGACACTGTTCAGAGAGGTATACTGTTTACCTTCACTGTAAATTTCCTGCTTTTCCTGCCCAAAAGTTCTCAATAGGGTTTAAGTCAGGTGAAGAAGGGGGCCATGTCATTAGTTTTTCAGCTTTAAGGCCTTTACTGGCCAGCCACGCAGTGGAGTACTTTGATGCATGTGATGGAGCATTGACTTGCATAAAAATCAAAGTCTTCTTGAAAGATGCAGACTTTTTCCTGTATCACTGCTTGAAGAAAGTGTCTTCTAAAAATTGGAAGTAGGTCTGAGAGTCAACCTGAAAAGGTCCAACTAGCTCATCTTTAATAATACCTGCCCATAGCACTACCCTACCTCCACCTTGCTGCCGTCTGAGTCGAAGTGGAACTCTGTGTCCGTTAGGGATCCAACCACGGGCCCATCCATCTGGTCCGTCAAGAGTCACTCTCATCTCATCAGTCCACAAAACTTTTGAAATATCTGTCTTCAGATATTTCTTGGCCCATTCTTGATGTTTCAACTTATGTGTCTTGTTCAGAGGTGTTAGGGTTTCAGCCTTTCTTACCTTGGCCATGTCTCTGAGAACTGAACACCTTGTACTTCTTGACACTCCAGGTAGGTTGCAGTTGTGGAATATTGCGGCACTGGAGGATAATGGGTTCCTGGTAGTGTCATGTTTGATTCTTCTCAAATCTTTGGCGGTTAATTTGCGTCTTTTCTTCTCGACATGTTTCTTGCAACCCGGTTGACTGTAACAAAACTTTGGATGGTTCTGTGATCACACCCCAAAATGCTGCATCGCTCTGAAAGACTTTTTGACTTTTCAGTTAAGTCTCTTTTTTGGCCCATTTTTCCTGAGGAGAAGAATCTGCCTAATAATTATGCACACCTTGATATAGTGTGTTGATCTCCTTAGGCCACACACTCCCTCTTTACACAAATACACATAACCTGATATGCATTAAATCCAATAAGCATTCAAGTTTATACAGCTTGGAGTTGGAAATTATAGATAAAATGACGATGTCAAAATAATCACTTGCCTCATAATTGTTCACACAGTGTATATATACACACAGTCAATGTAAGGCAACAGGTCTGGTTTTGTGCTGTGTGTACTGCTCCGTGTGTGTGTGTGTATTAAGGAGGTCAGGGTACAGTTCAGTGTAAATCTGGACTGAATGTTTTCGCCAAACCTCTGTGTGTTATTGTTTTTGTTTTGACAGTCAAGTCTCCTTCCTGCAGGTTTTCCAGCGGAAAGAAAGAACCTTTCTTTCCGCTGTCACTCAGTGTCTGTAACCTGAGAGAGGTTGAAGATACCGAGAAAAAGAGAGAAAGAGAGAAGGAATAAAACAGATTTAAATCTATCCATCAGCCTGTTTATGTACCACTTATCCTACACATGGTCTCAGGAAACCTGTTGGCTACCCCAGTGAACTTTTGAGGATAAGCCAGGGGAGATACTAGGTGGTGTGACAACCACTTGCAGGGCACAAACACCCACTATAGACATAGATATAGCACTCAGTCTACAGCACGTGTCTTTGGACCAGAGGAGGAAACCAAAGTACCAGTTGGAAACACCTAAAGCATTGGGAGAACATGCAAACTCCACACACATGAGGCAGAGGAGGGAATCAAACCCACCCCTCCCATGCCCCAGACCCCAGAGGTGTGATGCTGTGTGATCAAACCAAACTAACATATTGAGCATTACATCTGTGCAGTTTGTATTTTTAGCAGTATATGGTCTCTACTCTATAAGGTTTCATAATATCAGTACTTACTTATCTCTGTTGAAGACAATAAACTCTTTTCTGACTGCTTCTAGACGCTGCTGCATGTGGGGTGGCTACACACACACACACACACACACACACACACACACACACACACACACACACACACACACACAATGTATTATTATATGATATTAATAACAATTGTGTGATATGATTGTGTGTATGTGTGTGTACTGTATGTGTACCATTGTGCTGGAAGATTTGTTGGTATGTTTGCTCTTGGCTAGTCGTTTTTTCTTTTTGTGCAGCGGCTTCGACTCCAGAATCATTTCTTCTAACTCAAACACCGGGTCACAGTTCAGACGTCCTCTCTGAGATACAGACACAGAAAGAAACACAGAAACAAAGACAGACAGAGATGTGCGTTTTAATAAAAGTAAAGATTCCACACACACACACACACACACACACACACACACACACACACACACACACACACACACACACACACACACACACACAATATAATAACATTAGAACATCTAATTAGGATGTGTATGTTTAGTATAATATTATTAATCACATTTAGTTCAAATTGATTCATTTTCTCAACCTCAAACCTGTATATGAAAAATTCATTTGTCTATTTTAATGCGAGTTGTGTGTGTACATGTGCTGTCTCACGTTGGGCGTAAATCCTGGTGAAACCGCTTTCTCCAGCACAGCATCCCAGTTCGTATCGGCCAGGTACGGAAGGCGCTGAAGGTCTGACATGCATGAAAGCCGAATCTCTGGGTCTTTATTAAGCAGCTACACACACACAGGTACACACAAATCTTTATAGCTGCACTAAATGAGTGAAGACCTTTTTCATTATCTATAATGTGCATTACCAGTCGCAGCAAATCCACCATGACATTAGACAAGTTTGAGTACTGAACACGTTCACAGCGGAACATGCTGATGATGTCCTCAACAGCTGTGCTAGAGTGAATATCATATGGCCTCTGAGGAAAGAGAGAGAGAGAGAGAGAGAGAGAGAGAGAGAGAGAGAGAGAGAGAGAGAGAGAGAGAGAGAGAGAGAGAGAGAGAGAGAGAGAGAGAGCATTAATGCACTGTGGAATAGTTGCTACACGTCTCTGGAGGGATGAACATCGTTCTTTCAGCTGGTTTGTGTGATTGTTTAAAATCTCTTAAAGGCCATTCAGTGAGCCCTCATGCCCCGTGAAAGAGGCATCACGATGGAAATAGGGAAACGACCTTCAGCCAGACCTTTGTACTGATTTGTAATGACCATTCTCTATATTTGTGAGTAAACATATATAATTAGATATAAACTACAGACATGGAGATTAAAGATAACATGTAAGATCGACATCTAGTGAGAGGAACAAAGACTGAGAGATTATTTAGACAGACAAGCACATGCTGTTGGAAATGATTTAGACAAAGCAGAGTTAATAAATCGATGTGGATGTTCTGGTGCTAGAGAGTTTATCAAACATTGGTTACAACCCCAGGTGTTAAAATGTGCAGTGCAGTAGTAAACATACCCATCCTCGTAAGAGCTCGTAGGCAGTGATTCCCAAAGCCCACCAGTCCACAGCATAAGAGTAACCAGGACCTCCATCCACAAAAGATTGGAACATCTCTGGTGCTGTAAAACATACACACACTGGTAAGTGATAAGTGGCATAATACAGTCTGATAAACACAACTCTGTGGTGGAGTGGTGTTCTTCACCCATGTATGGTTTGGTTCCTGCCATAGACGAAGCACTTGCCGAGTCCTTTAGTAATGTGGCAACGTTAAAGTCTGTGATGTGGACATGACCTACACACACAGAGAAAATATTAGAGAAGGAGAGAAAAAACATCCCTGCCAATGTTGGCACCCAAGGAACCAATTTAACTGAAGGAATAAGTAATGGCTGACCTTGTACCAGCATTGGCTAGGTGGATTTAAAGGAAGTCCAAAACATCAAATTATTCTAAGATGAAGCTAACTTGAAAGAGCCCGATGTAGGCCAAATTTGAGCAAAGTCATTCTTTACATAACCCTACCAATATTGGGCCATCGTTGACCCAATAGAATGTCTGATGTTTTGGCGGATTTTATTTTGGGCCAATGTTGGCTCAACAGAATGGCTGATGTTAGCCCAGTGTCAGTTATTTGTCTGGGATGAAGCAAACTTAATGTAAAAAAACTAACCTCAAAATTTCAGGTTAACCAAAACATCAAAGCTCACATTAAAAGGACTAGAGAAACCAAATAGGTAATGCTAAGATAAACAGTGTTTGGCTAATCAATAAAACTAACCTAGTAATTATTAAACAAATCCAAGCAACAATGCTAGCATAATGCAAAAAATTCTGCTTTCATTTAACTTAAAAGACAACATGGTAATATTAAATTTGTGGCATGAATATAGTTTAAAGGTTCAGGGCTGAAGGCTTACCATGCTCATCCAACAGAATATTATCTGGTTTTATGTCCCTGCAGAGGAAGAGTAGAGTGTTAAGATTTATATAAAACCACACAGTTTAGATAAAACAAGCCTATGTGATATATTTGTTGTAAGGGACAGATTGGGACAGATGTCATTTCTCATTTTTGGGTCTCATTATATGGCACTCACCGATGGATAATATGGCAGGACTGTAGGTAGTCGAGTGCCAATGCTAACTCGCAGATGTAAAGTTTTACAGTCTCCTCCTTAAACTGTACATTCTGCTGCAGGTGGTAGCGCAGATCTCCACCCAGTAAAAGATCCACTACCATAAACATGTCCTCTTCATCCTGGAACGAGTACCTGTGCACAGACAGAGACACAGACGACCACCTTACAGAGATGTAACACACACCTCACATGTTGACTTAACTTCACTTTTTTCCCTTTAATCTTTATTTTTGGTTGATGAATTTTTATTTTTACATATTTGCACATGCTGCCAGTCAGAATGAAGAAAAAAATATTCTGTACAGTTTATATATAAATATCAGTTTTCATAACATTTACCAGACTCTCTTATCCAGAGTTACTTACAAATGAGCAACTGACGGTTAAGGGCCTTACTCAGCGGCCAAGCAGTGGCAGCTTCGTAGACCGGGGGTTTGAACCCATGACCTACCAATCAGTAGTCCAATGCCTTATCCACTGAGCTACCACATCCTATAACATGGTGCTAAAACTCCCAACCTTCTGAGCTGTAACCTGGTGCCTTAACCATTAAGCCACTGCTAATATGCATAAACGAATAACACTATGGAATATAATTAAGAAATATAACTGTTCAATTCAGCAGCATTGTGGGTTCCATTCTCAGCTAGTTGTGAGCTTTGTGTTTGATTTTTATGCAGGGCTTTAAAACTACATGTTCAATTCATATTAGATGTGTGAAAACGGATGGTGTTAACGTTATTCAAATCATTGTGTGCATTCAGTCTGATTGCTTCTTATTCCGGACCTACTTCATCGATCCTGCCAACCAGCCCTACCCCTGGTTGGAGTCTCGTCGTTTGTGTGCACTCTGCAGATGGGGACGATTGGAGACTGTCTATGAGCTACTGTTTGAGCTTTGTGGTCGGGTCTTCATCAGCGATCATTTGAAGACTTCAGCAGGAAGGAATTAGTGTTGTGTCTGTGGTGGATTTTCGCTGACATATTAGTTCCTCAGGAGCTCTTGGTTAGACAATTCCACTTGACTACAAACTGTAGAAAGGACATTATTTACAATGAATTATTTTCCTGTCCAGTGTCACCCAAATAAGAATGGGTTCAATTCTGAGTCTAATCTCAGGGAGATTTTCCTTGCCACAGTCTCAGGCTTGCTCATTTTGGATAGATGTTAGAGATAAATAGAAACTTAATTTTATACTGTTTCCATACTTATGTGAAGCTGCTTTGAGACAATGTGAATTGTAAAAAGTGCTATACAGATTAATTTAAATGAACTGAAATTTTTAAACGATACATCCCATAATATTGTACTCTATTACATCTGACCAAATGCACATTATCATCTAGTGCTTGCTAATATTATGAACAGCAGTTACGTTAATCCCTCTCAACTGCTTCTCTCTTTCTACCCGTCCCGAGGCATCCAGAAACTATACCAGCTCTGATTGTCTTCCGTGCCATGAAGATTTTGGACCTCCACTGAGACGAGGCCGACTCTGAGAATCCTGAGGCATTTACCAGCTACAGTTAGACTCTGCGATACTAAAGAGGAGGTGTGAACTCCATGTGGTCTTTTGCATCAATACACACACACAAATTACACCCTCCAGTGTCACTCATATGAGGATGGGTTCCCCTTTGTGTCTGGTTCCTCTCAAGGTTTCTTCCTTCCATTCTAGGGAGCTTTTTCTCCCCACTGCTGTCACCTCAGACTTGCTCATTGGGGATAAATACATACACATTTAAATCTATCTAATATTGATCTTGAATGTTGTATTCTATTAATCTTTATTTTATTCTTTATAATAACCTTTTGTTCTGTTTATGTTCTGTAAAGCTGCTTTCAGACAATATCAATTGTAAAAAGCACTATACAAAAAAATTTGAATTGAATTGAATTAAATGAAGTAAATTGAATGAGTTTTTTTCAGTGTGCACCTAGTTAGCACAAACAAAAATGCTTGGTTTAAAATGAAATCCTCAATGAAATATACGTAACATCATAAAAACACAAGCTAATATTAATAATTGCATGTATAATGCAATCGTATCAGCACTATCTTCTCAATGTGAATTGGAATGCAGTGTTTCACATATTTCCACAAATGATTGTTATGCTTCCTCCAAATGTTATTCTGCTTTGGTACACACTTCTTCTGTTAGAGACTTTAACTGTTCGACCTATTTCTTTCTAGCGAGCTAGGCTATGCGAATAAAAAGTATTTAATTCCTGCTTATACACCAGAAAAGGTGAGTCAGTCAGGTAGATTGAGACAACAAAGGTCAAAGAAGCAGTAATGTCACCATGACCTGTCTGTCATTGTTACTAAACACACACACACACACACACACACACACACACACACACACACACACACACACACACACACACACACACACACACACACACAAACACACACACACACACAATTTGTGTCCATTAGGAAAAGAAACCCATCATACTCTTCAGTAGAGATGGTCATACTGTAGGTTGCCATGGCAGCACCTCCGGGGAACCTCCAAGAGCATCAATATAGACGATCCAGACCTTCTAAATCCCAGCATGTGGGTGTGCCTGTGTCTGTCTGTGTGTGTTACAATGAAGACAATGATTTATCCAAGGAGAAGTGGATAGAAAATACCACCTAATCTGATCATCCCTGTAACATAACAAAAATGTTCCATTACTAACATATTCTTCCAAAGTTGCGCTATAGCTGCATGGGATTATTAAATTTACACGCTGTCAAAGCACATATTTGTGCCAGTCTGTCTCATACAAACACACATGCGTACCGGTAGTGAGGTGTAACGGTGGGCTATAAATAAGAAACTGGAAATGATTGTGTAGGAAGTTTTAATTCTATTATCACACATAACAGAGACAGACTCAAGGACAACAACTGCAGTCCAGTACCAAACAGAAAAAATGAATGCTTCCAGAAATGCATCTGTAATCTTCTTTTATTTAGTGCATTTCAGGCTTTAAACAGACACACACACACACACACACACACACACACACACACACACACACACACACACACACACACACACACACACACACACACACACACAAGGGGATAAAGTGACTCACTCTGTATTATTCTGTCTTGGTTCCAAAAAAAGAAGACCAATTACTCCTGCAGGGCTAAACACACACACACACACACACACACACACACACACACACACACACACACACACACACACACACACACACACACACACACACACACACACACACACACACAAGGCTGCAGCTGCTGTCTAATGTGCATATGGACATTGTGCTTGTCTAAAGAGCACACACTGCACAAACACTGATAGACCTTCTTATATAAGTGCGGAATAAAATATCCTGTCCTACTTTCTGGTCTCTTTAGGTGTAGATAGTGTATTTGAGTATGCACTGTGTGCAGGACTCACCACAGGTTGACAAGAAATGGGTGCTGTATCTCCTGCAGGATCTGCAGCTCCCTGCATACGTGCCTCACCTCATCACGCTCCACACACACGTGTTTATTCATGTATTTCATGGCATAGAGCTTCCTGGTGTCACGTTTCTGCACAATACACACCTGCAGAACAGATGGATGAAGAGATGATAGACTTATAGAGTATATACACATGAGGTACACACATCTGAGATAGCTGGCAGTGTACATGTTGATTGGTAGAAATTATGCCAGTGAGTGTGTCCTCTTCGGATAAGCGGTAGAAAATGAGTGAGAGTGAGTGTGTCCTCTTTAGAGTTTTGTGTTTTGTGTTTACTGTTACAAAGTTGAAGTGAAATAAATTTAATAGGGATTAAATACCAAAAAAACACATGAAATGACTCATAATATTGAAGTGGGAGGAATAAATTATTCACTCCCGTTGGTGTGAAACTCCTGAATTAGCCGCGGCTCAACCGGTTGTCAAATAAGTCCCATAATTAGTTGAATGCAGTACAGTGGAGTCCAACTTTGTGCAATGAAACCCTCTAGTTCCTGGAAGGCACCAGACAATGTTAAAGAACATTCCCAAACAAACAACATAAAAAAAAAAAACAGTGGCGCTATTAAAACAATCCAAGAAGTTTGGGTAGAAATTTTCTATGAACATCCTAAAACAAATGGCACAACATTGTTTCTACCTAAAGAAGAATCTACTATAAGTCAGTGGCTTGGTAAGGAGCAAATTAGTCAAAGAAGCGAAGAGAACCAAGGGTGAAGATATATACGTGCTCCGAAAGGAGAAGCTATTTACATGGCAACTAAAGGGTTTGCCAAAAAACATGTTAAAACCTCAACAAGCATGTAGGGAAGAAAAATCTGGCCTTGGCACTAAGCACTAAGATTGGCAGAAACCCAACACGGCTCAGTATCCTGAGGGCATCATTCCCATGGTGAAGTATGGTGGTGGTAGCATCATGTTGTGGTAAAGTTTCTCAGGGTGGAGGGTAAAAATAGATATAGGAATATATTAATTCGTTGTGTGAATGCTTATGCAACCTACAAATGCATATATTTTGTTTAATTAACAATGATGTCACCATCAAAATATATTTATATTGAATCTGATTTAAATCCAACCTGTTTCCAGGTTATAAGAGTGCAAAATGTGGAAAAGTTCAGTGGGGTGAATATTCTGTAAAGCAGTATGTTTCCATTGGAGCACAATGTGATTGTGAAAACAGAACAGTATGAGTGTGTGTTTGATGATTTGTTTCTCTCTCTCTCTCTCTCTCTCTCTCTCTCTCTCTCTCTCTCTCTCTCTCTCTCTCTCTCTCTCTCTCTCTCTCTCTCTCTCTCTCTCTCTCTCTCTCTCTCTCTCTCTCTCTCTCTCTCTCTTTCTTTTTCCATCTTTTCCAGATGGAGACATGAACTTCAGGTTCATTGAGGGAGTCATTAATAGAAAAAGCAGAGCGAAGCGGTTGGTGTAAGAAGATAATGCCATTAATTGTCTGTAATTTAATGTGACATTTGTATTAAATGTCAGCCAGAAATTGAGAAAGGCAGACATGACCGTTTTAATGTTACAGCTTCTTTTGTGTGTGTGTGTGTGTGTGTGTTTGTCCTTACCTTACCAAAACTCCCTTTTCCGATGGCCCTGAGGATCTGGAAGTGGTCAAAATTCACTGCAAAATAAAAGAACATCATTATTAATATTAATAAAAATTTTTTAGCTCAAATCTCAGGACTCCAAAGGCAAAAAGCCCAGACATCTGTCCCTGTCTATGTCCTCCAGCTCATTTTGTGGATCTCTGGAATTCCCAGGCCAAGCAAGAAATATAACCCCTCCAGCACATCCTGGGCTGATACCAGTGTCTTTTAACAGTGTCCTCTCCTGACGAGTAAATCGCTATCTGTAGATTCACTCGTGATTAGCAGTGATGTCTAATCTAGTCTTGCAAATTCACTATGTAAACCACACAAATGCACATTCTTGAACATGCAGAACAATCCCTATGTGTACAGGGTAATCATTCATTTATTCATTTATTTTCTACCGCTTATCCGAACTACCACGGGTCACTGGGATCCTGTTCCTATCTCAGGGCATCAAGGCAGGATATACCCTGGACGGAGTGCCAACCCATCGCAGGACGCACACACACTCTCATTCGCTCACACACTCACACACTACGGACAATTTTCTAGAGATGCCAATCACCCTACCATGCATGTCTTTGGACCGGGGGAGGAAACCGGAGTACCCGGAGGAAACCCCCGAGGCATGGGGAGAACGTGCAAACTCCACAGACACAAGGCGGAGGCAGGAATCGAACCCCCAACCCTGGAGGTGTGAGGCGAACGTGCTAACCACTAAGCCACCATGCCCACCACAGGGTAATCAATTGACAAAAAAAAATAGAAAAATTTTGCATGTCTGGAAACAGTGACAGTAAATAAAACTAGACCTCAAAAGACTTGACACAATTCCAACTATTGTAGCTTCAACATTTATGGATCCCTCATAGAAGCCTTTAAACTTTATTCTGGTGCAGGTTTACTGTATATGAATGTGCTGGTTTTAATGCATTATTATTTCTGTTTCAAATTCTTATTTCACAGGACTTGACCATTCACAATAAAAGCTTACATTAATTGAATAATAGAATATGTTATTTGTCTAAGACAAATGTATAATCGGTGATATGGTGGCGTTTTCTTTCTTTCTTTCTTTCTTTCTTTCTTTCTTTCTTTTTTTCTTTCTTTCTTTCAGTTTTTGCATAAAAGACTACAGGATAGACAATAGTCTTATATAGACTTTAGACTATAGACTAGGAAAGACTATATTTTGGATTCTTATGCAACATGACAAGCTTGAAGCAAGGTCTTTTGCTTTTGAATTTCAAGAGAGAGCATGATAATTGAATAAGAGGTTGTATCTGCTGAAATACCGTATACAGGGTTTGTGTAGCTGTGGTTTTATGTTTCTTGGATACAATGTGTGTTTGTAACCTGACATCACTTTCAAATATCTTCCTCTTAAGTCGATAGTTGCTCCTGTTGTATGTGATTCACCCATTGTGGTGTCAATATCACCCTCTGTACTGTGGCTCTCGATACACCACAACACATCACTACATCATTTACATTACATCATTTGGCAGACACCCTTATCCAGAGTGATGTACAAAAGTGCTTAAAGTCTTTTAAAATCAATGAATACATTAACACTGGTTCACAAGGTTACTGACTTGGGATACCATTAACCTAAAAGTCTTTTTTTTTTTAATTATACACATAAAACAAACAGGGCAAATAATCGCTAGTTTAAGTATTTCACCCGTTGTTTGAAGATGACTTATTGAGTCAGCTGTTCAGAAGTTCATTCCACCACCAGAACAGAGAAGAGTCTTCATGTGTGCCTACCTCTTACCATGAGACATTGTGAGACCAATCGAGCACTGCTAGTAGAATGGGTTATACAGAGAGACGCATAATCACTTCACGTTATTAATTACAAACATAAAGAGTACAATGTGTCAGTCGTTAATGAAGAAAAAGATGTTGGCAACCTGCTGTGGGATAAGAGGAGTAAAACACTTAAGGACTTCAGGCCACACCATTATTTTCCTATAACGGCTATTTTATTCTTTGTTCTATCCATCAAATGTTTTCAAAAACCCTTGGTTTATTTTCAATACATACAGATACTAGCCAAATGGCTAGTTATACGTACACTGCATGGAGCCTGTTCTCGGCATTGGCAGGGGATTTACACAATAATGTTTTCTGGAGTGAAATAATGACACTACACTGCATTTAGATAGCTCGATTTAGTGGGAAAATATATATTTTCATTATTTATTTTACACTTGTCATTTAGCTCACACTTATCTAGCAGCCAGCACCTTGCTACACCCTTCAATGACACCCATGCTTATCAGACACCTAAGCATCCTCACTTGGCTCCTATCAATGCAGCTAAGCAGACGCTCTATTCTGAGTACCCTCAGGATTGTTGAGCTCCTCCTCATATCACAGAGAATATTTCCACATATTCTGGCCCTATGTGAGCTCGTTTTAGCAGTGACTGCCCCCTCAAAAGCATACTAAGCTGCATTTTTCACAGTTGTGGCCATGACACTTAATATTCCTGAAGCACCTCCTATTGAATACTTTGGCAGACACGATTAGGAGCTCTTTCCATCTTCGGTCTACTGGATTACAGTGACAACCTCCCATGCTCCCTATAGTCCAGTATGCTGGAATTTGCAATTTCTTCTGAAATCAAGTCATAATTTCACTAGTTACAAATCCAGGAGCATGAGAGAAACTTTCTTAGATATGGGTGCTTAGATAAAAGATGTTTATTCCAGACAGAGGCATCCTACATGTTGAAGTAGGTTTAGTAGGTTTGTCCGGCAGCTTTACTGTGCATTCATATGATATGTCAGAACCAAATGTATTTCCTCATATCTAATGAAGGTTGTGTACTCAGGTGCTGCTTGCTTTCTAACATTCACATTTGTGAGGACAATTCTAGTGCAGTCCAACAGAATCTGAACATTATGCTTTATATCAGGAAAGCCAGTTATTCCCATTTATGCCAGTCATTATTTTCAAAGCATTGTGTCTGTTGGTGGAGAAAGTAGGACACTTTCTAGAACTCCAAGGAAAAGGATACTACAAGATAAGTGGTTACAGCAAACATTGCTGATAAAGTCTAAAAATTTCAAATAGTTTCTAACGTACAGTTTTTAGAAAAATGATAGATAGATAGATAGATAGATAGATAGATAGATAGATAGATAGATAGATAGATAGATAGATAGATAGATAGATAGATAGATAGATAGATAGATAGGGCACCAATACTATAGAGTTGAATGGATAGAAAGGGTGTCAATACGTTTATAATAATAATATTAATAATATATTATTTATTACAAGCACTTTCTATTATAGTGATTACTCAAAGGCCAGCAGGAACACAGTAAAACAATAAGATACCCTACAGCACAGGCGTTTCTAACACAATCTGCCATGATGTGACAGGCACGCATATGTTTTACATAAGAATATACTGTATACATTATTAAATAGTCCGAAGGTCAGAGAGAAGAGGAAAATGGAAATCTAATATTTATGAACGATAAACAGCCCCTTGTCCCTGTGTGTGTGTGTGTGTGTGTGTGTGTGTGTGTGTGTGTGTGTGTGTGTGTGTGTGTGTGTGTGTGTGTGTGTGTGTGTGTGTGTGTGTGTGTGTGTTTGTGTGTGTTTTTGTGTGTGTGTGTGTTTGTGTGTGTGTGTATGTGTGAATAATTAATGTGATTTAAGCTTAGATCTGCTCTGTGAGCAGTTCAGCACAAAAGCTCTGACCCCTGAGACAGGATGAAAGGAGAACACACAACAAAAAAAAAGCAGGAGAGAAAGTGGCAGAGATAAGAAGGAGAGAAGGACTGTGAGTGGAAAGAGTGAATGGAGGAAAAGAGTGGCACTGAGAAACAAAATTACAAAGACACATAAAGAGAAAGGAAAAGTCAGTGGGGGGGGGGAGTGAGTGTGTGTGTGTGTGTGTGTGTGTGTGTGTGTGTGTGTGAGAGAGAGAGAGAGGGCACAAAAATTTTTTTTATTAATCATGATGTTTGACAAACTGATAAATCAGAAGACAAAATTAAAATGCAAATATATAAATGTGCGACATATAACATGTAAACAAACCAAAACATACTGTTTCAGTTTTGCTCTGAAAGACCCCACCATCATTACATACAAGAATGTGGCAAATACAACACAAGACATAAATATGGCTCGGTTATCCTTCAGGAAAAAATTTGTTGACGTGGCTCAGGGACACTTGAAGAAAGGCATTTAATGATTTTTTTGACTGATCATCGTAATTATATAATGAATTATTCCTATTCTGAGAGTCCTCTTCTCGGATGACCCAACCCCCATCTACAGGTCTCACTATATGGCTTGAGAAGGATGAAGTTTGATGTTGTAAATCAAGTGCTATAGTATCTACATTCACCAGATCTCAACCCAAATAAACACATACGAGGGAGATTTAAGTAAAGTTTTACTTACGCCATTTGACAGACAACCTTATCCAGAGCATCTCTCATTTTATACAACTGAGCAATTGACGGTTAAGGGTCTTGCTTAAAGGCCCAGCAGTAGCAGATTGACAGACCTGGGATTTAAACTCACAGACTTCTGATCAGTAGTCCAACACTATAACCACTAAGCTAACACATTCCCACTACCCTCAACAACACCAGCATCATTGACATCATCTTCAGTATAGAGTAAGACATTCTACTGAGGCAATATCTGCTTTCCCTCTACTGTGCCTTTAGCAACAGTCTTGGCCTGAGAGTTTATGTTTGATTATGTTGAGGTGAGGTGCTTGTTTGCCTGTATGGGTTATGTTGACCTACCTTACAGTACATGGTATTGCAGCCATCAGAAACTTGATTAAAGCAGCCCCATTCCAAAGGCAAATAAAAAGGTCTGCCAATTAAAAAAGCCTACTGGATATGAAAAGATTCTGGATGCAAAAAAGGAAATTCAATTCCAGCAGAAACAAAAGAGTGGGTTCTCAAAATGTAGGGAAGACAGTTATGTATATAACCACCAGGTAAAGCACAATTCAGATACCTTTTTGCCC
Organism: Tachysurus fulvidraco; assembly: GCF_022655615.1. Taxonomy (NCBI): domain Eukaryota; kingdom Metazoa; phylum Chordata; class Actinopteri; order Siluriformes; family Bagridae; genus Tachysurus; species Tachysurus fulvidraco. The sequence continues at coordinate 6,871,622 of NC_062532.1, forward strand.
AAACAGGTCAAGACTATAAAGTCAAGAACTGAAGCATGATATTTCCCTGGAACTTTCTTGAACTGGGTTCAACCAGTTGCATACAACACTGATGTTGATTATCAACCTGGTGTCATTAAAATCTCCTGAAGTTTATGCCATAATGATATGCAAAACCTTAGGGCTAGCTCAAATGGTGTGGAACCTAAAGAATATGCATAGCGACACAGAGGAAGCAATTGAGGCATTACAACCAGGTGTAGCACACCAGTAATGCCCATTTGGAGGAGACATGGCATGTCAAGGTTTGGGCTGGGCATCAGAGATCCAAATGGCAATTTTCTGTTTGGACAAGGAAGCCCCTTATGTCTTTCCTCCCATAGAAAACTGTATGTCTATGAATGTCTGCTGTCTTGTCTGAATAGTACATTAGGATGCTACTAGACAGTTAAAATGTTGGGAAATAATCAGTATACCACGTCCAGATGACAAGGTTTACATAATTTGTAGAACAACTTTTACCAAAAGGTATATAAGACTGACTCATTCATTCACTAGTGTTTCCTGGTCTGCTAGGTTGCATTCTTCAGTTTGTAATTGACTTACATGGAAGTAGGAGATGTGCAGATTAACAAAATTGATTCAGTCCTGTGATTAGTATTTGGATAGGGAAGATCTAATCAGAAACATTTATGTGGGGATGTGGTAGCCTGGTGGTTAAGATGTTGGACTATTGATTGAAAGGTTGTTAGTTTGAATACCAGGTCCACCAAGCTGCCACTGCTGGGCATCTGAGCAAGGCCCTTAGCCTTCCATTGCTCAGTTGTATAAAATGAGATGGAGCTCTAGGTAAGAGCGTCTGCCAAATGTACATACATGTAAAATGTTATATTTCTTCTGAAAAAGAAATGTTGAGTAGAAACCTTTGTTTAACCTTTACCATACTTTTGTTCAAGAGGGAATAAACATTTACAGTCTTTAGCAGATGTCCTAATACAGATTTACTTAGAGAAGTGCTATGGAGTCTCTATAAAAAACAGTTCCTCATGCTAGTTCATTAGGTCAGGTGTATGAGCCTGAAATCATCAAGGATGATTAAACAAGACAAGGATGATAGAAGGATATATTAACATAGCATTCATTCAAGTGCTTGGTGAAGTAGGAGGTCTTTAGTTTTCATTTGTAGACAGCCAGACAAACTGGCGAGTTCATTCAGCCACTTACATCCCAGGACAGAGAAGGGCCTTGATGAATCGCTTATTTACTTTGTGATATGGTATTTCTAGTTGAGCCTTATGAGATAATCGGAGGATATTCTGTGCAGAATGGACAGAATGCAAAATGCAAGCCTTGCAATGGGGTAGTGTGGGAGAACTTGGGGAGATGCAGTTAAATATTATTAGATATTTGCAGGGTCAGTTGGCACACAGAGGCAAACCATCTAAGAGTAAGTTGAAGTAGTCCAGTCTAGAAATGATGATGTACTTAACAAGTGCTATATTGGTCTCTGATATAAAAGTCTGGATATTGTCAATGTCATTGACCTTCTCAGGTTAGCAATATGAGAACTGTAACTTGTTGTACAGATCTACCCCAAAATTGTGTGTGTTTCTATATGGTGTGATCTGAGAGTTGTCCAGATCGACAAGACACGAGATACGAGGATGTCACAGAACCGATCCTTTTGAAACACCAGTGGAGAGTCTGCACAAATAATATGAAGACTCATGAGGATGGACAGCATTGTGTGACTGACTTTGTTAAATGCTACTGAAAGGTCACAGAGTAGCAAGACTCTTGTGTAACAGCAGCAACCTGAAAAGCCCTGACCCAGAGGGACGTTGAGCAGAAATTTGATTTTGTATCCCTGTGACTATTGTCCTCAGGTTACACTGATCTGCTCTGATCCATGGACAGGTGGAAAGCTGTGTTATAGCCACTGAAATGTCACAAACACATGAAATGTCTCGCTCTCTCCCTCTCTCTCTCTCTCTCTCTCTCTCTCTCTCTCTCTCTCTCTCTCTCTCTCTGTGTTTCTCTCTCTCTCTCTCAATTGTTCTCTATGTTCAGGAAAATTACATCACTTTTTTTTTTTCAAAAGAGACAAATGTTTCTTTTTGGCTTCTGTGGTTAATGATAGGGTTCGATTTAGGTGAAGCGTAGCATTAATACACTGCATTTATCGTGTCAGTGGACGGTGCTTGTGAGGATAGTAAGACAAGCATATGTGTGTGTGTGTGTGTGTGTGTGTGTGTGTGTGTGTGTGTGTGTGTGTGTGTGTGTGTGTGTGTGTGTGTGTGTGTGTGTGTGTCTTTGTGAATGTCAGGGCGTGAGAGCTGGTGTGACAAAACCAAGGTAGAGCGTAGTTCATCATCTTTTAGTCAGAGCTTCAGCCCTGACACAAACACTTTTGCACACCCTCACAATGGGGAAAACAATACAATAACAAATGTATTGAACTGTTGTATTGAAAAAAAAAACCCATAGGCCAGTTAAACAAAAACAGGGAATGATTAATGTGAATAGTCTCTCTCTCTCTCTCTCTCTCTCTCTCTCTCTCTCTCTCTCTCTCTCTCTCTCTCTCTCTCTCTCTCTCCCCACACACACACACACACACACACACACACACACACACACACACACACACACACACACACACACACACACATCTGTAACTGGTTGCTATAACTTAACTCACTCCATTCAGAATCTCTACACAGTGATGCAGCCGTAAAATTACAGTTAATCACAGCACCTCCTCAAATTATTATTCATGTGTCTGTGTGAGTGTGTGTGTGTGTGTGGTCAGTTGGTTCCTTACCGTCTTCATCTTGATCAAATGCCGGCAACTCACGTGTCTGATTCACACCCATTCTTTTGCATTCAGCCCACGCGCAGGATTTCCCTTATGGTGGGAACCAACATCCCCAGATGCAGAACATTTACATCAAATTTACATCATAATTATCCCACAGCAGTCATACAGCTATGCTACATTTATCATACACCCATCATACATCCACTATTGATCCATTTCAGAGCGAACTGCTGCTTGCACTGAACATTTGTACTCTGAGAGAAACCTGCCTTGACTCAGAGAGAGATAGAGAGCGTGAGAGAGAGGGTTTACATGATGAGTCAGAAAGAGGAAGAGCCAGGGGTGGGTAAAGACTAGAGAGACAGAAAGGAAAGGGGGAAGGGAGAGAGTATGCCAGGAGCATCTAAACAATTAGCTTTATTAGCTTTTAAGTCTGGTAGAGCTTGGTTTTCTGGACTTGCTGACAAACATGACCCATGACACCATCACTTGGGCACATACTAAAATCTTTATTACTGTAGGTGATGTCACATGTCAGCTTTTCTCATTGCATTTTAAACAAAGTGCTACATTCCATAAAATCAGATGCATTTCTCTAAATCGTAATGCTAAAAGAATAAAAAAAAACTTGGACTCAGAAGGTTTCAATGAAATCTCACAGCTCAAAGATATCAAGTCAACAAAAAACAGACCTCATCTTTCCATGCCACTTAAAATAATCTCCCTTGACAGCTACAACAGTTGGTGCCTAAACCTTTTCCAGTCTTCAACTATCTAGTCTTTGGTGAGCCAAATGTTTTAACCTTAGATTCCTGTACTTGGCTGGCAAAAAAACAACAACAACAACAAAATACTGACGTAGTCTTCTTCTGTTGTAGCCGATTACATCTATTATAAGATGCTCTTCTGCTCAATGTGGTTATAATAAGTTTTTAAGTATATTTAAGTTACAGTAGACGTCCTCTAAGCTATGACTAATCTGGCAGTTCCACACTGACCATCACTTATGAACAAGGCATTACAGCAGCATAACTGGATGTTTTTCAAATTAATCTGGGTGAACAGATTGGAAAATGTAGCATGTGAAAATCCCACAAATAGAAGATGAGCTGTTGTATGTAAAGTACTGAAAGCAACAACGTAAGACCAAGCCAGGATGAAAATGACAAAGATTATGCCCCATTCTGATGTTTGATATGAACTACCTATTTAACTAACTAACTAACTAAACAAACAAACAAACAAACAATTAAATAAAAATAAAAAAACAAACCTTTGTAAACATACTATGTGTTCGTGCTGAAGTGGCGCTAGATGGCGACACACACACACACACACACACACACACACACACACACACACACACACACACACACACACACACACACACACACACACACACACGGAAATAATTAAGCACACGTCATTAATGTAGGTGTGACAGTGTGTAATTGCTTTGATTGTGTCCAATCTTGTTGCGCCACAGGTATCAGGGTTGCCATGCAGCACATGTTGAACTTTAATAGTATAAAACAAATTAGATTTATATAAACGCATAGACAGCAAAGAAGTGCACACTTCACCACCAAGAGTTAATGAGGTGCTTGGTGTCTTAACTACACGCGCCTCCGTCTTATGACGTCATAACGGTCCCTTATAAACCAAAGCTGCGCACTTTCCTGCAGAGCGAAGTTGCTTTCGACAGAACATACTTAAAATGAGCTCTTCACGCGCTTACTGCTTTTTTATCTTCTTTTTATTCTACTTTATTATCTACTTTTTGAGTGCAGTGCGGGTCGGAAAATGCACGCCACCGACCTGCTACTCACGCGCTCTCCAACTCAGTAAGGAGATAATGGACGTTTTGGAGAAGACGCACAGGTCTCCGCGCACGGTGAGCAAAGACACGCATGCACGCGCACACGCGCGCACACACACGCACACACACACACACACACACACACACACACACACACACACACACACACACACACACTGCGTTCACGTCTCACACTCCATCTGTTTTTCATTTTATATTCACAGAAAGACTGCGCTTTTAGGTTTTCCCTAAAATGTTTCTGGATATTCACGTAAGTATTTCATTCCCACCCATTACGTCATTTCAAACACGTTGTAATATTTACAGTAATAATAATTTAACAATGATCCTCCCTTTTGATTCCTCTCTCTTTCCCACATTTTATTGCTCAAAACCATAAAAAATCCACACCCACCAAGCTAATCTTCCTAACCATGCAAAGCCCATGATCTGAATTTCAAATTAAATAAATATTGAAAAAATGTTGCATCAAAAATGGTCAGAAATGCTCAAGAAACTCTAATTCCAGGAATCCCTTACTCGGGCCTTACAGCTATTGTTGCCTGGCCTGCTGATACGACTAACCTGGTTCTCATTATCCCTTAGTATAAACACATCCTAAACCCTGTATGTCATTGCTACATCGTGTTTGTTAACATAAGCGTTTCCCTCTTTCTGTGGTTTGAAGCTTTTTCCTCTCTCTGTACATCTGTGTCTGATTTTATCATAATTTTTTTTATATTTTGTTTAATAATATAACCCACTATACAGTACCCTCTTTTTGTTTTTAACTCTTGTTCAAAAATATCTCTAGTAAACCTCTCATCTGAAGTGATTCTTATTAACCCCAAATTAACACTGTTCCTGTAAGATTATGGTTTTATTTGAACGTTAAAGCCATTTTCCACACAGAGCTTAAACACCATGTATGATCAGTCCATAGATGTGGCAACAATCTCTAGTGTTCTTCACATGTCTAGACTATGGTTCAAACTGGTTAGAGAGAAATATAACATCCAACCTAGAAGCCCATGTAATTCACCCCAAGTGATGTAGCAAACTGCATTATGGTCTGATATAAGCAAGGTAGAATTTTTTGGGGCATTACTTAAAGTTATGTTTGGACCTGTATTGAAGCATAGTGGTGGCAGCATCATACTATGAGGCTGCTTCTTAATAGATAGGACAGGGGTTCTACTTAAGCGAAGTGACTTATATATGTTTCATATGAACTGTAGAAACAAGTCCTTAGGCTATATGTACAACTCAAACAATTCTTGTAGAAACCCAAAGACTTTAAGTGTTGAGGAATTCCTTCTGGTTTGATATCACATAACATGTTTTATGTGAATATTTTCCCCAGAATTCCTGTGTGACCCTTAAGTTGCAAGACTTCATTTATGCGCTGGAGAATCTGCCAACGGAGCACTGCAGGACGCGACCTCGAATTGTCTTGTTGATATGCAAAATCCGCATGCTTTATGAGATCATAAGACGTGCTTGCTATCAGGTAGGGCACTTTTATCACGCCTCATTGTCAACACATTATCTACAACACATTATCTACAACAGAACACAACAGTCTTACCTAGAATAGTGAGAAAAAAAACATTAAGTGAGGGACAGTTCTGTGGGTTGAATCCTTGCTACAAGAGACTTCAGAGGAAAATGGACAGATTGGTTCAAGCTGCCTGAAAGGATATATGTACTAACTCAAATAATCATTCTTTACACCTGTGGTAAGAAGAAATATCTCTCAGATGCACAACACTGTGAACTTTGAGGTGGATGAACTTTGAGGTTCTTTGAGAAGAACGTTAGGTTCCACTTGCAGACTTGAAAAATCTAGCAACCTGCTTTGCTTCAACAGACTATACTGGCGGAGATGGGGTAATGGTGTGGGAAATGTTGTCACACTTATTGCCACACTTTCGGCCCCTTAATACCAGTGAATCATCAATTGAATCACACAGGGTATTTGAGTATTATTGCTAACCTTATGCATCCCTTCATGGTCACAATTAATCATCAACTAATGATTCCAGCAAGATAATGGTCTAAGTCACATAGACAAAGTCTTCTTAAACTGGATTCATGGCCATGACAAGTTCAGTGTTCTTTAGTGGCCTTCAGTTACCGGATCTAAATCTAGTAGATCACCTTTGGGAAGTGGTAGGAACGGAGACTTGTGGCATTAAGTGCACCTGAAAACATCTGCAGGAGCTGTGTGATATAATCATGTCAACATGGACCAGACTCTGAAGTGAAAACATCTGGTGGAATCCAAGGCATGAAGACTCAAGGCTGTTTTGAGACGACTAAGTCACTATATTGTGCTGTCAGAAAGAAATACTTTTTATTGGTACAAATAAATCATTCAAATGAATCATAGAATTTTTACCTCAGCTAATATTCAACTTTTGCTACATTTAGTGTATTTTTAATCACAAAAAATATAAGAGCGTTAAGTAAACAATGTTTGTTTATTACGATCGTTATAATTATTTTCGGTATGAAAACCTTACTTAAATGTTACTTAGCTACAAACGCTTGTTGTGTTAAATATGTCTGGAATGTGTCTACAGCTCATACATAACACATAGAATAATGTGTGAGAGCCACATTTGATGGATCTGCAATGCTAGAAACATTAATGACTTAACATGAGCTAGGTAGCTTGCTAATGAACCTGAAACTTCTTGTACTATTTTGTATTTTCTCTGTTGACTTTTGGATCAGTTGTCAGTTGTTCACTCTTACTTGAGTGATTTTTGAGCTTTTATTATCATCAGTGTAAATGAATACTATATTCTTTCCACTGCTGATTATCCTCACATGATGATTATAGTATCACTAAATCATTACTATATTTCTCATATTTCGCAATATTACTGGCTTATTACCACCACATTTGGACTGCCTTATCACAATATTATTACCACGAGTAATTCTAATGTAAACGGTAATTTAACTGTTTTATAGTCGGCTGTTCTCACTGCTCAGCTGTCTTTCATTACAGATTTTATTTTCACTGAAACACCATTTGGCTTTTTATACAGCTGGAGATGTGTGTGTGTGTGTGTGTGTGTGTGTGTGTGTGTGTGTATAAGTGCTCTGTCACAAATATTGTTTATTATGTTTTCCATGTCAGTCATACCATAAAAGCACCACATACAGTAACTTTTAATGTGTTTTTGTGTTTTAGGACATAGTGTTCCGGACCAGCGACTGTGAGGCTCTGGATACGGGTATCAGTCAACCACAATACATGGAGGAAACACTGCAACTACTGGAGGACACAATATGAGATAGCCAGACACACACACACACACACACAATGAAAACTGAGAAAGTTGAAAATGTACAAATACACACACACATACACACACACAATGAAAACTGAGAAAGTTGAAAATGTGCAAATACACACACACATACACACAAACAAAAGCATGTTTTTGTGTGTGTTTGAGAGACTGAGGGAGAAAGAGACTACATTCCAGCAGCAAAAGGAAAATTTTCTACCGGAAACAGTTTGAATAGCCACTGACCGTGACTTATTTATCGTAACACACACACACTTTCGTGTGTAAATTGTGTAATGGTCCACTGAGACAGTGTATGAGCACTCTGAATTCTTTTTTCCCCTTGTAGCTTTGGCTATATAGTGCTCATTGCTTAACTCTTCACTCTTCCCTCCTTGCTTACCACAAATGGTCATGCACCATATCATTAAATGGGTCAAAATCATATACATCATCTTCATCTTAACATTCAGTTTTAAAGCCTTTCACTCATAGTCTTTCTGTGTAACTAACTATATTATAGCAGGAATATGCATAACTACACGAACAAGCTAACTTTGTAGCTATTGATAGTATGTTTCTCCAATAACAACCGTGTTGTGTAATGCTTACCAGATGTTAATTAGAATCTATTCATAGTTCCAGTGACCACGAAATGAACTGTTTATGATAATGCTGATTGGTAAAATTTCTGAGCTTGTTGCAAACAATAGCATTAACAATGTTAAAAATGAACAGCGCAGTTTTTGTTTTATCTTTATATCAAGTAGAGTTACTGGTAACTCTACTTGATATAAAGATAAAACATACAGTATGTTATGTAACTATAAAACTAGTTCTTGTTTAATCTGAAACTAGGTGGCATGCAGAATGAGTCTTGCTCCAGGAGGGTACTGGGTTTTTACACTTTCCTAAATTATACCAAAGAATTGATCACGAACAGTATCAGAAAGCAAACTGTGGTCAGACTCTTAGGAAAAATTAGCTCCACTCAAACAAAATATACATATACAAATTGTATTAAATGTATAAGAATGATTATTTCTCCTCTCATGAATACACACACACACACACACACACACACACACACACACACACACACACACACACACACACACACACAGACACATACACACACACACACACAGGGTGTATTCTTTGGCTGTGTGATTTACACAAATCCATCCTGAATCCCACACACCCACAACAGACTGTCAGAAAAATACACATAAAAATTCTTAAATTTTCTGTGAACAGAAGACTATATTTACATAAGACACACATGACATCATTGTGTTGGCTGAAAAGGTTTTGTAATAAGACCCAAGCTGTATTTTTGTCTGATGAACCCATACTAATATAGTTCACACATGGGTACATACAAAAAAAAAATCAATAGTCCACGCTTTTGTTTTTCAGAAGTTATACAAAGGTGTAAAATGTACTAAATGGTGTAAAAGGTACCGAATGTGGATTTAGGCTTAAAAATCACGCTGCACAGTTAGTGGTTTCTCCCTATGTTATACACTGCTGCCCCCTGTTGGTGGAATTACAACATGACAATGTTTTTTGCGTGATCGGAAAAGCAGAAGCGCCGTTTTATTTGTCACTTATAGAACAGTTAAATTATTGTTTCCACATATACTAGTTTGATATGACGTTAGAATAGAGGTGACTATAATATCCCATAATAAAGCCTTGCTCAAAAGCCCAACAGTGGCAGCTTGGGGGTGTTGGAGCTTGTACCCCGACCTTCTGATCAGTTCCAACACTGCCCCTCAACCCTTACTTTCCTGTGTCTGGATTCTCTCTCTCTCTCTCTCTCTCTCTCTCTCTCTCTCTCTCTCTCTCTCTCTCTCTCTCTCTCTCTCTCTCTCTCTCTCTCATTCACTTTCTCCTTGTCTCACTCTGACATACTGTCTTGAGTTTGAGGGACGTGGTGGTCAGGGTTGTGGGTCCGATTCTCGCCTCCTCCCTGTGTGCGCAGTGTTGGATTGAATCCTGGGAAGTCTAAAGACTGCGTTGTAGTCTAATTGTTATCTGTAAATTGTCTGTGATGTGCCTTGTGATTGGTTGGCACCCCAAATTGTGCCCCGAGTGTTTGGAGAAATACTTCAATGGATATCACTGTAAGACTTTACATCAGGACGCACAACTCCTGTTCACCCTCTAGGGGGCTGTAGGGCCATTTAATTCAAACAGAGTTGTCCGGCTTGGTTCAGTCTGTTTCCCCAGAAGGTCCATAAATGTATTGAAGTAATGTAGTTCACGTGTAGCTCAACACACACTCGCATGTTTTTTTTAATGAACACTAGAATCTGGGCCCAAATAGCTGTGTACTTGAAGAAACGTCAGAAACTGTCTCTGACAATGTTATACCTGCTGTAACACAAATCAGACTATTATCCGTTAATAGCCTATACATATTGTCTCTACACAAATGCACCTGTTATAACTATAGAAATTAACCACCCAAAATAACCACTACATTTCTGACCAATCTTTAAAATGAATCTTATATAACAAGAAGTTTGAATTGAAAATTAATAAATTCTGAGAATTTTTTTGGAGGCTCAGGTGAGCTGACATCAACAGACTTTATGATATTACTGATACTGATACTGATTACTGAAGATTCTTCCCTGCAGTGTGGTTTTGCAGTAAGACACAGTTTAGCCCGATTAACTCATTCTCATATTATTCACAAATGGCACTTTGGAAAAATCAAGAATTAGATATATTATTGTTTGACGTGATGACAATATCAATCAAATCTCACAGAGCTCCACTGGAAAAGACCCAGACCCAAATAGTTAAAACGGCAGAAAGGAGACACAAGAATTAATACAATTCTGAAATTAATTAAAAAAATAACACACCAAATTCTTTGAGAAAGTCAGAACGAGTTATTAGCCATTTGTCTTCACACATGTTCTGTGTGTGTGTGTGTGTGTGTGTGTGTGTGTGTGTGTGTGTGTGTGTGAGAGAGAGAGAGAGAGAGAGAGAGAGAGAGAGAGAGAGAGAGAGAGAGAGAGAGAGGAGAGAGAGAGATGCTGGTGAGAAAAAAATGCATTTAAAATGCAGTACAAAGAACACATTTTAAACAGATGTCAGAACTGCTTTCTGCTTTATCTCAAATAGTGCTTTCGTTTCTAATAACAATAATCGAATTTACTTCATACTTTAAGGTGTATTTTACTTTGCAATCTTTTATAATGTTGAGTGCATAAGCATTCCTTCACAATACAAAACTGAGACAATGATCCTATGATCATACAGTCTCACATCACTTGGTTGGACTTTTATTGGTCATAAATCTGTTTTAGGTTATTATTAAAATTTGTATAAAGTGATCTCTCTCTCTCTCTCTCTCTCTCTCTCTCTCTCTCTCTCTCTCTCTCTCTCTCTCTCTCTCGGAGCTCGTGTCACCAAATAAGTTCAAAACTATAATATAACCAGTGCAAATGATAAAACTAGGAGGCAATTTGTGCAGTTATGTTTCAGATTAAAGTACACACATCGGGTAAGTGTAGATTTATACTGCAGTTTATATAACAGCTAAAATAAATATACACGTCAATCATCGCTAGTCATAATCTCTCCTTTTATGAAGAAAGCGAAAAAACTGCTTTCTTTCTCATCTGGAAGCTTCGAGTAACATTTTACTTCATCTACAAAACTCCCAATAACGTCAGATATGAATAACGTCCAAAAAATGTGCACTAGTGATTCTTAGACAATTCTCATGTTTACTTTCACACATTTTTCACAGTTTCATTTGATTTGATTTTCTCATGTGATTTTGCACCATTCAGAAATTTCCATGCATTTTCAGTTTTTCATTTATCTTCCTGTATCATTTTTTTCATTTTTTAAAATGTTTGTTTTAAAAGTTTAACTTAAAAAGTTTTACATGAAAACGATTTTGTTTTTTTCATTATATATATTTATTTGTTTGTTTGTTTGTTTGTTTGTGTATTTATTTATTAAACAATTAATGAATAAATTAACTTATTTATTTGCCGCACTTCAGGTGATTCATTTGTTTTTAGGCGTTGATTTTCAAACGTAGATCGTGCGTTTTTATTTGTATTTTTTCATCTATAATTACGCATTACTCAACATTATCCAGATGTTTATATGTATAGGTTTCACAGGCGACATTTTAATGCGACCCCTTATTTGCTAATAATTTAGAAAAAACGTACGGTAGCTTATATATTACCCTTTAAATGTGTGTGTGTGTGTGTGTGTGTGTGTGTGTGTGTGTGTGTGTGTGTGTGTGTGTGTGTGTGTGTGTGTTTTTAGCAAGAATTACAAAAGAAAAAAAATATTTCTTCAAAAAAAATAAGAATAGAATAAACATTTTCAGATTTGTTACCCGGCAAGAGACACTGAGAGTCTTCGTACTTAAAACCAGTTTAATGCTGGTATATATATATATATATATAATCCTTTTCTTTGTATATTGTTTTATTCCTGAAGTATTATATTATTAACTCGGAGTTGTCCTTTTAGATTGAATAGTAATATAAAGGCAATGTAGTTTTGGCGCTTTCTCTTCTTCTTCTTCAAACTACAACTAATATTACTCCTATTAATAATAATAGGAATACTAATACTACTAATACTACTAATAATAACAATAATGAATCGAAGCCATCCAAAGAAGAACCAATGGAAGAGCTAATTAACTCCTCCATCAGTTCATTAGCAGCTCACTTTGGTTTTTGAGCGAACAGACATTATTATAAGCTATAACTATATATAAATATCTACAGTGTGAGCGGTTTATAACGAAAGATTTACGTGGTGAGACTTTTTTCAATTTGAAATGCAAGCCATCCGAACTCACAATTTTTTGTTTTCATGCTTTGTAAGGTGCTCGCTGTGTCCAGATGTTAACGATAATGTAAAATTATTTTACGCTTATTATACGAAATATGTACATATATTTATTAAATGATATGAAATAAATACTTATTACATGATCAAACGATGGTTAAATAATCTCCACAGTGACAAGGAAAGGTTTAGTACTTTTGTGTGTCTAAGATTACACGACGCCTATAAACTGTGCAAACATAAATCACACACTTTTAATGACGTGTTTATGGCAAGGAGTCGAAAAGCTCCATCCTGCCATTCGATCAGAATTCTATCAGAGAACCCACATACGAGAAGTGTCCATATTCTCCATGTTGGAACCGATATATGCGAGATATTACCTACTATTACTATTAGACCAATTTCTACACAGCAATAAGCCACTTTATATTTTGCTTTGGTCTTTTAGGGATTGAGAATCTTTAAGGTCCAATTAAGTTCTATATTTTCTAGATCCTCTAAAGCAGGTGGTTAAGAAGGGTTTTCTCACAATGCCCCTAATTACAGCTTATTAAAAGAAGATAATCGAACGACTCGAACGTTAAGCTCATTATTGAAATGCATCAAATAATATATTGAGTATTTAATGGAGTGAAATGTCCGCAAAAAGAACAAATTATGTACTCATATCGAATAATACCAAACTGATGAAATCGCTTTAAAATGAACAAGCAAGCAAGCAAGCAATAAATGCGGCTGTTTGCCATGGAAAATGAATAAACAATTTATTGTTAATTTATTCAACAAATATAATCATATTATAAAAGCCTTTTCCCCCCTAATATACAATATTTTACAAATCACCCTATCCCTTCAGAAGGGTAGCATTGTTGAAATAACTTTTTGTAACTGCTCAGGAACCTCCTATACCGCATTGCAAAGAATGCATACAAATAGCGCGCGTGTGCGCGTGTGAATGTGTTTGGGTGCTTTATGGCCACGCGCTCAGTGCTTTATGTGAATAAAAATGACACTTGGCGACTTAGTTGTCGGCTCTGGTGGCGCATGAGTGGAAGCGTTTATGTTCGCCAGTTTTCCGTCTGATTTATCGTGCTTCTAAATCCCTGGGTGAAAAGGAACAATTTCACACACGCCTCATGCTAAGTGATACATGCTGTATCCCATGTGCGCTGCTGCATACAGTCCGAGGGGTGAAACGGGCACAGAAGGTCTCTGAAACGCGTGCGCACCTCCTCCTCCGTAGGTCGCGGGCACGTGCGCCCCGAGCGGAAAGGAAATCCCGAAAGTGCCCGGAGGCAACATGGGCTTGGCGGCCATCTTCAGCTTCTCGAGTTCGGCCTCCTGCAGCCTCTTGGCCTTCGCGCGCCGGTTCTGGAACCAGATCTTTACCTGAGTCTCCGTCAGGCTGAGAGAGCTGGAGAACTCGGCGCGTTCCGCGATCGACAGGTACTGCTTCTGCCGGAACTTTCGCTCCAGTGCCAGCAGCTGTGACGTGGTGAACGGGGTCCGAGGTTTCCGGTTGGTCTTGTGTTTCCTCAGGGGACACGCGGGAGGACTGAGGCGCCCTGAAGATAATACAAAAGTGATGAAGCAAACCGGAAGAGCCTATGCCAACTACACCTGATAATGTCAACATCCGGTGTGTAAATCACTCCTACACGTTTTATTTACACGTGCAAAGGCTGTAAATACTGTACAGTGATAAACATGGTAAGCAGTAAACACAGTGATAATCACTGCACGCGTAAATAAATAACGGACAGGTTAATAAACACTGTTAGTGTTAAGAAATGTTTAGATGTAATAGTCAAAAAACACCATTAATATATATAATAAATAGGTATATAATAAATACATTTCCATTTTTTTTCTCTTTAAATTTTCATAAAAACTTTTATTTGTTTTTATATTTACTGTATTGGTAACCTCTTGTTATCGCTTACTTGAAGCAGGAGGAGGGGAGAAAATTGAGTTCTCCGTCCACGAGCTCCGGTCCGCGCGCTCAGGGCTCTTTGCCTCCAGTGACCCGTCTCCCTCGCGCACAACCGAGTAAGAGAAGGAGAAAGAGGATCCGTCCTCGCACCAGAGCGCGCGCGACCCGGCAGATTTGTCAGCCCGGTTTGGTGTCCGGTCCGCCATGAGCGCCTCCACGCTAAACGGCAGCACCGCGGCTCCGGGCTTCACGGTCTGCATGTCGTGCGAAGAAGTGACGTCCTCGCTTTTCATGCTCGAGCCGCTCGGGTCCCATAAAGTTTCGAGTCACTCTGTTCAAACACGAGCCGAGCGCGAGCACATCGCCGAGCTTTCATTTCAGCCACGCGCGCATGTACGGCAAAGTTAAAAAACCAAAAACCGTCCAATCAGCGAGCGTAGGGGGCGTGGTTTCAGCGTTTCCCATGAAATCTAATTGTATAGCTTGGTTTGAGACCTTCAGAAAGTTGCAGCGCGACAGTGGGCGTGGCTTAAATAATCTCAGGAATCGTCTCCAGACTGACATTTCGAGCAGGAGTGTTGTTTACTCTCCGGAACAAAGTAAATTAGTGCGTCGCATTTTTTGGATCTGCAGTAAAGCTCGTGCTCATTTACAATAATAGCCCCCCACCCCCACCAAACCCCACCCACAGGACCTTTCCTTCTTACTGGGGTGGCATTCAGAAGGATACAAGGATCGTTTGTACATTTAGAACTATGTAAATGTGGTCTATTCTTTAAAAAAATATATAAAAAATGAATTAATAATTGGATATTAAGTACAACTCTTGCACCTTTAATTAGCTTTTACATTCAAATTTTGAAACGACACTAAATGCAAGTTTTATGTGACAAGAAGGATCCAATATCTATACAGTACCTTTTTTACTATTCAATACCTACTTTGTTGTATTTTACTGCCTCTTTTTTCTGCATAGTTTTGTAGGCTTCATTTTGTGTGCACTATAATGAGATATCAGATTGTAATTTGTAAGTAAATTATGAGAAAGAGGCTGTGATTGAGAGAGGTAAAGGACGAGGATAAGTTGGAGGAAGCTTTGGCCAAGGATTCAAACAGTTACAAGGGAGTACATGATACCACATCAGTAGCAAGATTAATGCACAGAAGATAAACTGATTAACCTTTACCTGCTGTTAAGTGCTTTTTCATTTTTTTATCAATTCATTCATTCATTCATTTATTCAGTCATGTATTTTGGAAGTGTAGTGTAGGTTTAGTTAAAGTAGGTGGATGTCTACCTGAAAAAACATGAAACAAAAAGAACATGAAAAATCAAGGCAACGGCAAACACCACTAAGTATATAACATTTTCATCATATCAAATAGTTGAATATATATATATATATATATATATATATATATATATATATATATATATATATATATATATACACACACACACACAAAACATGTATATGCTTTGATCTTATTGAGGGTAAAACATTAACAACTACTTTTGGATTAATCCCACAAAATTTTTAGTTTTTCAAAACTTTTAAGACAAAACAAAACTTTTATGACAGATATTTTGGTTTTCTGATGTGAAGATTTCATTTTGAGTACGATGTGGACCTCACAGTTTGAGTGCAGTAAAATAGCAGATCACAGCATTTGTGTGTGTGTGTGTGTGTGTGTGTGTGTGTGTGTGTGTGTGTGTGTGTGTGTGTGTGTGTGTGTGTGTGTGTGTGTGTGTGTGTGCACGCGCGCAGAGAAGCAGTGGTAATGATGCAGGGCTGGTGGGTTTCCCCTCTAACTGACCAATTAAAGTAAAAAATGATGTGAGGGAGAGACAGACAAGCAGGCAGACAGACAGGCGGGGCAGCAAACTGGCCGGAAGAAACACATTTAGGAGCCAATTGAACTGAAAATCACACAGGGGGCATTTAAATTGGCTGTGAGTGCTTTCTAAGTAAAAAAAAAAGGTTTAACATGAAAACATTCAAAAACAAAATACTAGAAACTATTTATGTTTCAAGAAATTCTCTGTGAAAATTTTCTGTGAAAAAAATCACAAGTGCAACTTTTCACTTTTCATTTGCTTTAAATATACAGCTGAAAAATTGTCAAAGATTCAAAATTCTAATAAAAGAAACTGAAAAAATTATTTTATTCAGAACAAACACAAGCTATTAAATTGCACAAGAAGTTTCTATTGTACAAACAAGTTAAACAATAAATCACAGAAAAATGGAGAAAATGATCTTATGGATATTAATATACTTATACTGCTAAATTATTTTAAAATGTCAAAGTGAAAGGTTTTGTTTCACAATCAGCTTCAGAGTAGATTTAGTAAATTGGACTAACCTGAAATGTAAGATTGTAAGATTACAGAACAGACATATATATATATATATATATATATATATATATATATATATATATATATATATATATATATATATATATATATACACTATATTTTAAAATATAGTAAATATTTTCACAGTGTCATCTTAAAACTTCATAAAACCTATCTACTTAGTGTATTAATGTAAGTTTAAATTGGAAAAACAATTTAAAAAAGAAAAAAAAGTATATTAAATTATAATTTGACAAAAATATGCAACTCATTTTGTTAACAATGAATGAATGAATGAATGAAAATGAATGTATCATAAAATTTGGAGAAAAACATTTAAGGCATTACAGAATATAAGAAGATCAATATGTCCATATGTAAAATTCATGTCTGTTCGGGATTTTACCTCTCACTTTTGTTTAAACATGTTTTCTCTCCCATAGACTAAATATCTTTTTTTTTTAATTAATGGGTTTATGGTAATTACATTTTTGTGTGACTATATTTAAGTATATATTTTCTTTTTTATGTAAATGTACAGATGTTCAGAAAAAAGCTCTGTAGTACCTTATATTAAATTATGTTACTGTAATTAATAACATAATTAAAAATCTTTTATGGTGTGATACAACTTCCTCTATTGTCCACACATAGAATGTAAATTCTATATATAGTATATACAAATTATGGAATGGGATTTTATACTAATACTGGTGTTTAGGCGTGAAGAAGTGTTTTCTATGAGTGTCATGGTTTATTACTGTAGTAAAGACATTTAATGAACAAAAATATGTTTTAGTAAAGGCCCATTGAGGCCAGAATCACGCTGCCCCACATACACACTATGAAAGCCTCAGCTGTCTAGATGGTTACTGACAGGGTTGCCAGGTTCGATGATTTTCACCAATATTCCCCTGGATTAAAAACAATCACTGGCTTCTAAAATCTCATTTTAAAATAATAAACCATTTCAATGAAATGTAATACACTGAGGTGATGGTTGTGTGGTCGAGCGTCCTCTTAAGACATACATATACACACGCTAAGACGCCTGAACTTGAACGTGACGATCTCTCTCTCTCTCTCTCTCTCTCTCTCTCTCTCTCTCTCTCTCTCTCTCACACACACACACACACACACACACACACACACACACACACACACACACACACACACACACACACACACACACACACACACACACACACACACATATAAAGAAAAAAAGTGCTAGTGTCTGATGTATAGAACCGTTTTTATTGTAAATATATTTTATATTATCCTATATACATTATAGCATAAATAATTTTGTCCCCATTTGTTCCATGTCCCCTTGACTTAGTTTTTGTTACTAATCACTATTCAAAAGTGCTGTATTCTTATGTGTAAATACTGCCAAAGCCTCAGTAACAAGCAACGGACTGTCTAATAAATATGGTTATAATAATAATAATATACAGCTGGTACTTTACAAAACCACAGCAAAATCCAACAGTGACATTAATCATGCGTAAAGGAAATATTTAAAATTCCACTGAAATTCCAAATATTGTTATATCATATCAATTCGCCTATCGGGCCCAGAATCCAAGCTCTTTTTATACTTGCTACAAACGACACTGTTAAGTTACATAATTTAATGGGTAAATAAACAATTTCCAGAGATAACAGACAGAGTCCAGATTCGTCCTTCATATTTCCCAAAATTTCCACCTTTGTGTGTTTTTTCCCAACTGCGGGTGGGGTATCTGGGGTATAATCCACTTCCACTGGGAATCTCGCTCTGTGACTCCAGGCTGCAGTTTTTTCCCAATAAACACTAATCGCTTGTAGCTGATAAAATTACACGCAAAGCGCTTAATTTAGCATTTCCTCCACCTCACATCCGGTACTTAAAGGGGATAAAATCTGCAATTACCGTGTGTGGAGACACTGCAGGCCCATTAGGGCAAAATGAGTATGTGTGTGTGTGTGTGTGTGTGTGTGTGTGTGTGTGTGTGTGTGTGTGTGTGTGTGTGTAGCACTTTGATGTTTTGGGATCTGTATGCTGCTTTCTGCAGCTCAGTGTGTGCTGTTTGCTGCATGCTAGTAAACCTATGCACAGTCTATGTTGTTTTTAAGTGTTGTGACATCAGAAACTATTACTGTATCGATTCATTATTTTTATCTCAGAGTGACAAATGAGAGCTGAACCTCAGCACAATAAGCACCTTAAACGACTAATTCAGGGCTTTGTTTGACTTTCAAAACTCCTGCTTTAATCGGGGAACGGAGTCTAAGGACAGCAGTGACAAAGGCCCTTTGTGGTCCTCCTGTCTTAACCCTTTTTACGCAGAGGTCCCTTCATTCGGACTTTAAAGCGCACGCGGATATCAAAGACCGCTGCTGGGAACCGCTTGCCCTCGGTAGTGTAGTAAAATGGGAATGATTCAGCGTCCCAGGACACATGGCTCCAATTAAAGTGCGCGCGGATGTGTGTGTGTGTGTGTGTGTGTGTGTGTGTGTGTGTGTGTGTGTGTGTGTGTGTGTGTGTGTGTGTGTGTGTACAATGCCGCTCTTTGTTTCTGTGATTATGAGCTAGGACAACATTTAGCTTTAAAACTCAACTCCGTGTGTGTGTGTGTGTGTGTGTGTGTGTGTGTGTGTGTGTGTGTGTGTGTGTGTGTGTGTGTGTGTGTGTAATGGGTGGAATGTAGCGGCCCTAATTAATGTGATAGCAGCGTCTCTGATGAGCGCGCTTCAGATGAAAGGCCCGTCCCGAAGATCTCTGTAATTACGGATAATGTCTCCTATTTCAAAGCAGTTAGCTCAATCAGGCGTAAAGAGCCACTTTTACGTAGACCTTGCGGCTATTTAACACACACACACACACACACACACACACACACACACACACACACACACACACACACACACACACACACACACACACACACACACACACACACACACAGAGCTATATATGGCCTTTTAATAATGTCTACACTGAACATTCTGGGCTGATGTGAGACTTGTGCACTCGGACAATACAGGCGTTTACTTATGAGATTTAGATTTAAATCTCATAAATCTCATACTGATCTATCTGTACAATAAATTAGGATATTACTGCCAATAGTTTATGTTATATATATTTATATTATATAGATTAGAATAGATTAGATTAGATTCAACTTTATTGTCATTGTGCAAGGTACATGTAACGAGCCAATGAAATGCAGTTAGCATCTAACCAGAAGTGCATAGATAGCTTATTTACAAGTGGCAGTGTAATAAATGAGGGTATGAGGTTATACAGAAGGTGTAGTAATATGTACAAATAACTGAATAAGTGTTTTTTTTTATGTAAGTATGATTCAGTATCAAGTGGTATGACAGATATAGCTGTACAAAAGGAATGTCATTTGTCATATATGAACTAATAAATAAACTATTGCCAGTAATATCCTAATTTACTGTAAATCATCATTGAAGGTTAGACATGGAACAGCTCACACTGTGGAGTAAGTACATTTGGTCTGAAGCTAAATAAATAGATTGCTTATCAGCGACCAGTTCAGAAACGGTAATGGAGGGATGTTTCTCTTGTTTCATTTAACACCCTGTACACCACCTGTGTGTGTGTGTGTGTGTGTGTGTGTGTGTGTGTGTGTGTGTGTGTGTGTGTGTGTGTGTGAGAGAGAGAGAGAGAGAGAGAGAGAGAGAGAGAGAGAGAGAGAGAGAGAGAGAGAGAGAGAGAGAGTGCTTATGTTTAACCCGTGCAAGAAGTTGTACGCCTTTGCACCAGAGGGAATTGACCTCTGTTTGACACTGGGATTTTTTTTTCTTTTTAAATGAGAGAAGTCTGCATGCTAAATTATCTTAATTTTGCAGCTCACACTTTGTCATTAATCTAATTACACTAATTAAATGAAGTCAGGGGGAAAATATAGGGTTTATATCTTCTCAATACGTGTGTGCCGTTATAGCCTCGTGCACTGAATGGAACTTAATGAGCAACAAATCACACACACACACACACACACACACACACACACACACACACACACACACACACACACACACAAATATATATATATATATATATATATATATATATATATATATATATATTTATATATATATAGAGAGAGAGAGAGAGAGAGAGAGAGAGAGAGAGAGATATTTGCAACATTGTCTGCTTAAATACTTTATGCGTTTTGTATCCTTAAATACTTACTGTGTGTTGTCATGATAAAAGTTTTCTTTTTTCTATAAGAAGCATGTTCTAATCTATTATCATCTATTCTAATGGATTCTATACTATTCTGTTCTTCATGTAACACGATTTGATATGCTAATGATCATGACGACTGAAAGAATATGCTAATTATATTATGACTAACCTCTACATTTTTTAAGCATGTATTGAAAGACTTGGCATCACACTAGAAAGCCATGCGCAACTAAGTTTCACCGGAAGTGAGCTATAAACCAGGCCTGCGGACTGAATAACAGTGCGCCAGGAAACCCGTCCAACATGCGGGCCACGCCCCTTAACTTACTTTAGAAAAAGTATTCACTCTCACTGTCTGTCTCACACACACACACACACACACACACACACACACACACACACACACACACACACACACACACACACACACACACGGAGTGAATATGAGTTAATTAGTCCGTAAGGCTCTATTGATTTCAGCTCAGCTTGTTACTACATCAGATTTATGAAGCGCGAGAATCTGCTGATCGGCTCGAGCGCTCTTATCAGTCGCTCACCACATGTGGCGCGCGCCACCTCGTCCCGCCTCGCGCGCTGACGGATGGTTACCCCGTCCCGCCCCCGCGGCCCCGCGCGACTCATAATTAACCCCTGATCGGACAGCTCTTTATTGTTTAATTTGTGCGACAGATTTATCACGCCAGGGTTTAAACCGCGCGCTCTCACAGACCCAGTGAGACGGTGATAGGGTCTCGCGCTCGGCCGTAGATTACCAGTACGGCCTAATGGTGAAAGTCATTGGGACAAATTCTTATTGTTATATATATTGTATTGACATTTTAATTCGCGAGCGCCAGCTCAAAGAGTGACTGCACGTGAAATGCGTCTCTTGACCAGTTAGAGTTGTTGTTGTACTCTGCTGATGTTCATGGGTGTCATGTGTTGCTGTAAGTTCACTAATGGTTTTCACTCATTTATATTAATATTAATATTATTCCACAACCATAAATCAGTTGCTACACTAACAGTGATAAACTAAAAACATGGTAATTACCACCTCAAGAACACAGTTAAAAACATTTCACAGTAACACAGAAGATATTTTATTGTGTAAACATTTAACAGTAAGCTGTGTAGTTATTGCGTTTATCATTTTTAATGCAATAACACAGGATGTAAGAAACTTCTACTAATATTGCAATAAAAAAAAAGACTTGCTGTATTTGGCAATAATTGGTTTTGATTTTAATATTGTTATTTTTACCAGTTTATTGTTAAGAATTTACATGATGGAATTATCCTAATAATACATGTAAAAAGTGAACTTCAAGATCCCAGCCAGGACTATATGCTTGGACTTATAGATACATTGCAACTCATGCCTAGGAAAGTAAAAATATTGGTCAAAGAATGTTGTTGCTTCTGGCCCATTTTTTTTATGACCAAGAAAATATATTGGCTTGGAATTGAAATTCAAATCAAATCAAATCAAATCAAATTTTATTTGTCACATACACATACAAACAGAGTACGACATGCAGTGAAATGCTTTTTACATCTGTCCAGTGTTCAAGCATAAAAAGGAATGGAATTAAGGATAAAAATAAAACCAAAAGGAGGTAGATAAATAAAAAGTATAGACTATATAAAATATCTGAAAATATATGTGAAAAATATGTACATTTATATATTATGTATATACATAAATGCGTATGGTTTTAGTGATTGTCCTTAAAGTGTCCATGTGCAGTATGGTGCGGTATAAAGTGACACTCCAAGTCCAGAGTTAAAGTGACATAGTGCAAAAAAAGGTTGTGTAGAAAAAAAGTGAATATGGGGGGAGAGGTCCAGTACTAGGACCTGGGTGTTGAATTGAATATAGAAAAAAAAACAACCAGAATGTACCACAGTACATATACATATATTTTGTAGTAGGTTGAAAGAGAAAAATTGTTTCAAATAAATGTAAAGTTACCTTTGGAACCTTTGAGAATCAGAATTTCTAAGGATGAGAACCATAAAATCATTTATTTAAAATTCAAAATGTGTTTTTTTTTTGTTATTAAATTGCTTTGTTCTAATGCATACATTTTGATGTGCATGCATCACAAACACATGCGCACACACACACACACACACACACACACACACACACACACACACACACACACACACACACACACACACACACACACATACACGCAAACACACACAGAAAGAAAAATTTCTGTTTGCGTGTAGCTTTTCTGTCCTTTGAAACTCTTTAGTGTACCCCACAGCATGATGTGTGATGTCATGATGTCATGGCTTGGAGCTTTGCTCTGCTTGATTACTGCTTCACTGCTTTCACCTCTCCCACTGATCCCCCCTACTGCTTCATCCACACTCACAGTGGCCTCTGACCTCTGTCACACTCAGTTTGCTGATGCGTGTGTTCACTCAGTTATGTGTGCATTCTCTCTGAGATCAGTTTTCTTTAGCAATTCATTATGTTTTCAAGGGTCTGTGGGTAAATGTGCTGTCTGAACATATAGGCTAAAACATAAGCTTTCAGAATTTATACAAAGTACAATGACATTCCCATAGACAACATTTATGCACAATTTCACAGGCAGAAATTGAAAAATAAATTAAATAAATTAAAAGCAACCCTGATACGCTTGTCAGAAAAAGAAAGAAGCAATGCCCAAAGATTCAATGAAAATGAATCAGAGCAATATATTTGCAAAATAATAGGCTGTTTATCATATCACACTATAGATGGAGGATGAATATAGTATGGTATGTACATGGTAGCATCTGTGGGGTTTTTCCAAAATGATAATGTCCGATAATGTTTAGCTCCATCTTTAGAAGTGTCTAAAAAAATGAGTCTGGATTGGCTGACACCCTCTAAAGTTTGTGAAAGGGATTGGAACATGAAATTCACTTTCAATCTACAGCAACTATGGTCTTTTACACAGTGATGGAATTCGGCTATCCTACAGTGCAAGGATTTAATGTACATTAAATGTAGCTTAAAAGGACAAAAATAACTGAATTCCTTTGGGATTGGACAGGACTAGCACAATATGCAGATTTTATTCCAAGTATTAAAAACATTGGTGTTAATTCATTGGTACCTCTACCTCATACATGTTTGTTTAATTAGGTTCTTCTTTTTTATCCAACCTAAATAATAAAACAATAAATGACAAAAAAAAAAAAACAACAACAACAAAAAAGCAAGTAGAGCTGAAAATTAGCTGAGCATGTTGGTGATTCAGTTCCTATTTGGAGCACATCAACTTCACAATGACTCTACTACAGGAGAGACCCACAAGTCTCAGTACTTGGTCCTACTTCTGTATGAATGGCTGCAAAGGTAAGTGTAATGCTTAAAAGGGCTAGCGTTATAAGGAGTGGAGGGCTCCTCAGAAGACATTACCCTGTTTTCTTTGCAAGCTAAATCAAGAGGGTACTAGAGAAAGCACCTTTGGATGGGATTGCCGACCAAATGTAGGAGATGGTGAACCTGGATCCCCTAGAAAATGCTTGCGGAAGGACACCTGCCTATTGGATTAATGGTTGCAAGTTGAAGCTGAAGGCGGAGGGGTTGGGATTTATGGGGAGATGTTAATGGGATGAATAGAGGAGAGTTTGGATTGAATGGGAGAGATTGGGATGAAAGGAAGAAAGTTTGGATAAAAGTCAAGGAATTGTGAGTGATAGAACGGTTGGGGTGTGTGAAGGGGGTTTGGGAGGATAATAATGGAGACATGAGGAGATAATGGAGATAAGAGGGAAAGTAAAGCTTTTGAAATAAGAGTTGAAGATTGAGACACTGGTGGAGCACAGACAGAAATATGAGAAAATGCAGAAACCGGTATAACAGGCAGGTGACATAAGGTTGGATGTCCATTCCCAAAAAGGCTGGGGCAGTAACATTGTGGCAAGGTTATTTGGTTGGGAATTTTCTGGGTTTAATTTTTTAAATCTTTGGTAGTGTGAACCTTAAGTATTATTTAGTCTGGATACAAATTAAGGACAAATCTAAGATACCTTGTTTGGATTTGGTTCTCTCCCAAAAAAAAATTGGATGCACTCTTCATGTGAGAGGAAAGAGATCCTGTCCCAGGCAAAGGAGTTTCTTGTGATCTTATTCATGAATGATGGAAAAACAACATGCAGTCTCTGTTATAGGGTGAGGAGCTCGATAAGTCACATTAAATTCTTCCAGAATTAAGAGAAACAAATTGAGGGGGTTTGGTTACTTTAGAAGGATTTCCCTAGTCAGCTTGCATTGGAGGTAGGACTGTGCCAGTGGAGGAAGAATCTGAGACCCGGTACCTGCTGGAGAGACTTTATCTCACAGTTGGTTTGAGAATGCCTGGCATTGCCAGGAGCAGCTTGTACAGTACCTATGACTGGTAATAGACTGAACTGCCCTTCCCAACTTGTTGTCACTGTGACCCCCACATGGAAGAGTGGAAGGAAAATAAATAAATGAAAGAATGAATATTTAATTGATACTGATTACTTTTTCCCTTTACAAAAAACACACACATTGTTATAGGGCTTGGGGCTCTGCTTGATAATTATCACACAGCAGTATTATGCAGGCTGCATCTGTGAAAGTAAATTACAGAAAACCACAGGAGTGTTGCTTTTCTGTGTCTTTTTAAATGTCATATATTGTATATATTTTAATAAACATTACCTGCACAAATAGTTTGTTTGATTTAGATTTGACTGGAGACTATTACAAAGGACAATGGAAAACCAAGGGTACAAAGTAAAACCAGCACTAATTTTGGAAATTAAATCCAATTGATATATCCTTCTCAGTTTGTCCTTGATGACTTTCCAGCACAAATCATGACTTCTGTGTCTCAGACTGCCAGGAAAGCTATGTAAATTATGTTAATAATTCAATATATAAATCCAAATTTTTAGAATTTATTGATGTTCCAAGTCCAGGATCATTTTGTGGCCCAGACAGCACATGCACTTTGTATGGTGATGAGGACATACTCGAGTCATCTACACCTGACGGAAATCACACACACACACACACACACACACACACACACACACACACACACACACACACACACACACACACACACACACACACACCATTCTCTTCAAGTTTCTGCATCATTACCAGTATTAGGGAGAAAAAGGGGGAACAAAAAGCAAGGCACACACATAGGGAATAACAGAAAGACCAGAAAAAAAGGAATAAGAGCAGAATGAAAGGTAAATGTGAATAATCAACTGAAAAAGACAGGTGACAAAAGGAACAGAAAAGGAGACAGAAAGAGAGACACATTGAGACAGACAGCTTTGTATGTAGAAAAAAAAGAGCTGTATTGTCCTATTGTGTATTAAAGTGATTGATGAAAAAGTGATGATGATAGTATTTCAATGAAAAGAAGATTCATTTTTATTGCTGCAGCAGGGAATCAAAGTACTGGCTTTGCTACATCATGGTGAAATTAACACTAATGTTATGCTAGCAATGAGTTTAATACCTGGTTGAAGCCTAGTTAGAGGTTCATTTTGCATGTTGAGATTAATTTCAGTGAACATTTGGAATTAACACTTGCACTTTGCCAGCTAAGAGTTTAAATTCAGTGTAGCTGTAGACATAGCATAATGTTAATGCTAGCATTGTGTTGGATATCAATTAGGCACAATTCGTTCTATGTCACTTAACAAATCAGAAGTAAAAATCTCTAGATTTACTAATCACTATCATTCTAAATAGGCTAATTTATTTCTTCAAATCCCTGTGAGAACCTTTCACAGTTGTGATGAGTTGTATAGCCGTAAAATCATGAAAAGCGCTTTATTTGCTCTAATATAATTTAGCAGGCAGATGAACTCCATCCCAACATTAAGACTTTGAAGACACCCTTTTTCTTTCTGTCAACAGGTTTATTGTTGTGAAGAAAGAGTGAAACTGTGATGTACAATAAAGCATAAAGAATACACTTTCAATCTCATGGATAAGGATAATGACAGTCAGTATATACCCACAATGCTGCCAAAAGCGTATGATGTATGCAATGAAAATGAGTGAATTAGCGAATTAGCCATCACTCAGATGTCATAATCCTGCACTCTCTGGTCATGACAGGTGGACTAGCTCCTGAAATTCCGAAAGTACATAATTAACATTAAAAACAAATGATTAATTACTGGACTAACGTCCATAATCCTGCACTCTCTGGTCATGACAGGCGGACTAGGACCTCGCCCCCTTTTTGCAGGTTTTTCGCCTACATGACCTACCCAACAAAAAGTGGTGCAGCTCCCACATACTTTGACACACAGGGGTAAACTGGCACAAAGTTACAGAGGCTAGAATGGAAGGTTTTCAATTCCGCCTGGGTTGTTTACCTGATAAACTGATTAATCTTATTTTTCTGGAACATGATAGGGACCAAATAACAACTGAGGTTCATAGCCACATGTCTTGGCTTTCACCAAAAATTTCAAGTCAAAAGACTCAAAAATGGCTTCAATAAAAATATTTTTCTACGGACATGGTCGTCTGGTCCAGCGTTTTTGTGTACTTGTTTACTGTATAACTTTGAATTAAAAGACTGCATGCTCAGTTTGAAAGGCCTAAAACAAGCAGAGACTCTCTGTCTACTACTCTGGTGTGAAAACAGGCCTGTAACTTGACACCCTGAGCTGTGAGAGTGACAAAAGGTCAAGGATTACGCAAGAATTCTTCTGCGCAGCTTTTTCACGCAGATCCTGGCAGACGAGACGCAGCATGTTGCATATCGTTGGAATCGTCTGCTTATTGGCTAAAGAGCTGTAGAGGTCCCGGCCCATTTCATTGCTATTGGAAGGAGTAATTGTCAGTCAAAGGCGGGTTCCCAAAAATGATGTCATGACATCATTGGCTTCTCAGCCGTCTATCTCTGCCATACAAGCACCGATTGGCTCAAGTGAGGGCTTGTTTGATTCGTTAGGCCCTGGGCTATAAATATGACGTATTGAATATGAATTTGAATACCCCAATGAGAAGTTAGAGCGGCAAAACTAGATGATGGCGCACTACTGTTTCCAGTTTTCGGAACACAAACGGAATATTTGCGGCGCGACCAAAGCGTTTTGGATTAAAAGGCTTACAGATTCCAGTTCCTTGGACCTATGTGGATTTTTGTGGAATATTTGTTTTGGAATATATTACCCCAGTGAAGAAAGGGAAGCGTCTAAAGGTAAGGGAAAAACCGGTCTAGCGCCACCTAGGTCAGTTTTCTCCAAAATTTTTTTCTAATAGTATGAAGGCTGCGAATCATATTATGCTTTGTGTGTGGGCTTAAAAAATATTGAGAGTATAAACTTTACTAGGTAAATAGTTTTTTTCGTGTTTTTAGAGGATTTGATGCTTTAAAGATGAAATGAAGCTTGTTTCTGGGTCATCCCCTAGTGGTCACTTTGAAAAACAAATGATTAATTACTGGACTAACGTCCATAATCCTGCACTCTCTGGTCATGACAGGCGGACTAGCTCCTGAAATTCCGAAAGTACATAATTAACATTAAAAACAAATGAATAATTACTGGACTAATTATTATAGGGACAAATTGTACAAAATGAATTACCTCTAAAAACAACACTTTAAATTGTTTCTAATCACTTTGTTCTTTCTTACTTTTAAACTTTTACTAATGTGTAACAGAACAATAACTATGAGGGGAAAGGTGTAATAATGTAATGGAGAGACTGAAGGATGGTGAGATCACCTCAAAATCAGTTAAATAACCCTGTTCCCAGGCAGGTATCAGTTAATCCAGATAGCCTAGTAACCCACATATGCAGGCTGTCCTTTAAAATCAGTCTATGAATTCAAAATTCATTAGTCAAAAAGTATAGATTCATTTACTATAAACACATGGCTATAACGAGGGACATATATAAGAAGCAGTGGTTGCTGAAGCGGTTAAGGTTCTGGGTTGTTGGTCAGAAGATTGGGGTTTATGCCCCAGGACTGCCAAGCTGCCACTCTTGGGCCCTTAACCCTCTCTGCTCCAGAGGAATTGTATAATGTCTGTCCCTGCGCTCTGACCCTAACCTCCAAAGTTATATGCGATGAAAGAATTTCACTGGTCTGTAATGTATATGTAACAAATAATGGCTTCTATGATGTAGTGTCTGCTGCAAACAAATTGGTTCATATGTTATGTTTGAAGATGTTATCATCAAGACCTTTAGTAAACTTCTGTGATAGAAGACATCGGCCAGGGTAATGGTAAAGCTATTCCTTTAAAGTTTAATTAAGGTTAAGGTATTGTTAACAAAAATTCTAATTAAAATTGTTGGCAAATCATTGTAGTATAAGAATAAGTCATGACATTCTGTTAAAGGAAAACCAACTGGATTTAAGTATAGCTTATGTACTGGAATAGTATAGAAAGAGGTTTGCATTTGTCCAAAGAAAGGAGCCTTAAAGGAGGAGATTGACATTATCTTTTAAACCTGCTGCCTACTAAAGGATCACAGCAGAATGAATGAGGGGCCCATGACTATAATATTTTGTGTGTAGTATATATGCAGTGTGTATGTCTGTGTGAGTGTGTGATTTTTATGAGCCTGTGAAAAGATTACTTTAGCTTTATGATAGAACCCTCACACCCACACACAACTGTGTGGGAGTGTGTGGGAGATACAGGGACAGATTTACAGGTTTTCTTGATTGGTGGACTCATATTAGGCCATATGAAGAGCTGAGATAAGCTGGAGAGAAAAGTGGTGTGTGTGTGTGTATGTGCGTGTGTGGCGTGTGTGGTGGTTACTTCAAATTTTGTACAGCTGAAAATTACTGTGGATAACCAGGACAAAATAAATCTCACACACACACACACACACACACACAGAGCTGGGCATCTGTGATAATATTTGTGTACATTATTCTGCAATTAGTGTGTGTTTTGGGACAGATCCACAGTGGTCTGATGATTGTGAGATAATTGTTATTGTATTTATGTGTGCATCGTGAATTGTGTGTGTGCTGTTGGTTATCCAGTGTAGTGTGACGTTTAGAGAGAAATAATTAGTAGAGCATCTGAATGTTCCTATAAGCAAGTTGCGGCCCTAGAATATATCAGAAATAGTGAATCTCAACGGGGGGCAAGGTGGCTTAGTGGTTAGCACATTTGCCTCACACCTCCAGGTTTGGGGATTCGATTCCCACCTCCGCCTCATGTGTGTTTATACTGTAGGTTTGCATGTTCTCCCCATGTCTCGAGGGTTTCCTCCGGGTACTCCGGGTTCTTCCCCCGGTCCAAAGACATGCATGGTAGGTTGATTGGCATCTCTGGAAAATTGTCCGTAGTGTGTGAGTTTGTGAGTGAATGAGAGTGTGTGCCCTGTGATGGGTTGACACTCCGTCCAGGGTGTATCCTGCCTTGATGCCCGATGACTCCTGAGATTGGAGAAACAAAGAGATGGACCACATCATGTTTCTTATTTAAACCTATTGATGGAATGTTGGGGAACTTGAAGCTGATGATGTTATAAAGGATTATGTTGTGTTCCGTTCTTCTCCAATTGCTTTTCTCATTTCTGAGATGACACCCTTTGACCCGAGAAGTTCAGATAAGTGGTAGAAAATGAATGAATTTCAACGAGCCTCATTTCTAGAATATAATGTGTGAGTCTCAGCTGTTCTTGAATGTTACAATTTGTGTGAGTTTTAGCTGCTCTAGAGTGCTATAATCCGTTGTTTTCAGACTGCACCAAGAGTTTGAACAAAGAGTCTGTTCTAGAAGTTTTCAATAAAATTGTGAGTCTCTGTTCCAGAATGTTCAGAAAAATAGGAGTCACTATTATGAAATATTCACCATATCCATATCTTTTTTTGGGTGCGTTCGCCGTACAATGCCTGTATTTGCTGTTTCTACAGAATCAGGATATTATTATAAACAGTGTAATTGTGCCTTAAAGCTGGAACTACTGTCAGAGCTGTTGTTATCAAAAAATTAATCATCACCTTTACACCAAACAGATTCCAGATCTCAACTGCACTGTGGAGGAAAAGTGATTTATTAGGCTATTAATTGTACAGGCTCTACAAAAGCGTCATACGTAAACCAACTTTGCATCAATCTCAGCTCTCTGGGAATGACTCCCTGTATGACTGTTCACCCAAAACAAATGGCTAGAACAAACCTTGCAGCATAGTGGTTACAGATGCACTTTCCCATTTGCAGCGAATTGGGAATAAAGCACTTTTAAACTCTCTTCTTTCTTTCTTTCTTTCTTTCTTTTTTTCTTTCTTTCTCATTCTCTCTCTTTCTCTTGGTCTCTCCATCTCTTTGTTTCTCTGTCAGCAGTGACATGCGGCACTGTGATAAAGCGGATCTGGTTACTCAGTGCAGTCCCAGCTGGCGCCAAACACACCACTCACTACCCCTTCATATGATTTACATCTGCGTGCATATGTGTGTGTGTGTGTGTGTGTGTGTGTGTGTGTGTGTGTGTGTGTGTGTGTGTGTGTGTGTAGGGGAAGGTAGGGGACCATGTAAATGGGAACCAGCAGTGAAGAGTCCTGTATGTTTGGACAGAGCTTTCATCACGGACATGGCAGTTTAATCTGCCGTAAACACTCCTATTAGCGCCATCAGTAATGACCATAAGACACACACACACACACACACACACACAGGCGAGTTGCTGACGTTTACTCTGACTGTGATGATATATTTGTAGTGTAGCAACATTACTGCATATAGTCTTTAATGGTTTCTTGTTTCCGATGTTGGGAAGCTATAACCAGATACCATAACATGCTGAAGACCATCATTTTGGGTCCGACAATTACTCAGTAATTTTTCCAGCACAGGAAAGATTTCACAACAGTGGATTTTGCACTTGGTAATATGACAAGCTGCTTTTATTTTAACCTATTAACTTCAAACGAGAGGAAAAAACAGCTGCTCTAGCCAACAGTGGAAAAAGAAACAAGAAATTTATTTAAATGATAGTATAGACAATGTGTCAAAACCACGTCATGTTTCTTATTTAGACCCATTGATGGAATGTTGGGGAACTTGAAGCTGATGATGTTATAAAGGATTATGTTGTGTTCCGTTCTTCTCCAATTGCTTTTCTCATTTCTCATGTGTTGCTGTGTTTCTACTCAGGGGTAAATGGGATGCTGATGTTTCTATGCCAAATTGTGGAATATAACAAGCATGGGAAGATCGCTTGGCATGATAAACAACATAAGCAGATTATTAGGTAGGACAAAGTTGTTGGTTTTTTTAACGGCTGTGGAATTTTTTTGAACCGGTGTAAAAAGACCTCAGTCGCACACGATGTATGATTTTTAGACCAATAGCATCGGCCAATAGAATTTAAGTGAAAATAAGTGTAGAATCTAGCCAAAACTGTACTCAAGTGAAAGTTAAGGAGCTATTAAAATATAAACCAACGAACTAAGCAATGTCATGTTTGATATAAAAAGGAATTTTTATTATGGGATTAGACTTCTAGATGAAATTAGACTGGACAAAGAGATCAAAACTATTAAAGCCTCTAATCTTCATGATATAGAAATGAGTGCTAATTAGTCACAAGTATTGGTCAATACAATACAATAATAATATATACTAATATATAATTTTCAAGTATAAATACCTCCCAAATAATACCTATGTACATTATGTGTAGTAATTAAGTACATATAATCAAGAATTGTCCACCTCTGGCTATAACATAAGGTACAATTATGTATAACGTCATTGTGATGTTAAAGGACATATAATAGTGTAAAATTTAGCTGCATCACTCTACCATGTTGATGCTTATTTTCCTTATTTAATCCATTCAAAATACTACAGTATTTGGCTATACCAGAGACCCTGTCATGTTCTCGTGTACTTTTTAATGTATTGTTTTTATTGAGTTTAGGTATTTGTGTAAGAGGAATGTTTATCTGTCCCTGAGAACTTGGTTCCTTGTGAAGTTTTTATCCTCGTGACACTTGAACCCAATGTTGGCTTTTGTGTTTGATGTTTGATTCATGCTAAGATGCTTTTCTGCTCATCACATTTGCACATGAGTGATTACTTTAATTATTATATCCCTCATGGCAGATTAAGCCACCGACAAAACTGTCACTCACTAAATGTTTCTGGAAATTTTCAGAATCAGTTGCTGAAATCTGATGTAAATGTTGACTGAAGCTCTTGACCAGTGCAGGATTTGAAGTATTATATATTGAATAAAAAAAATCATAAATAAAATGTTTATTTTTTTTGTGTTGTTAGTATCATTTACATTGTTTACATTTATATAAAAAATAATTTAAATAAAAAAATTAAATAAAAATGAAAAAAGTACAAATCAAATTAAATTCTAAAATACATTTGAAATAAAAAAATTAAAGAAATCTAGTTCATGTAAAATGAAAGCAAGAACATGAAATGAACATGATTCTAATGAATTTAAGAGAATTTCTTCTTCGATACTTTCATTAAACAAAAAAGAATTAAATGTTAAAAGTAAAAAAGAAAACAAATAGAGGCTAATTAATTTCCAATGAAATTAAATTCATGAAATTTCCGTGCTTTCTTTAAATAATAATAATAATAATAATAATAATAATAATAATAATAAATTCATGTTTAAAGCACGCTTTAAAAATTAAGACTAATAGCTAAGAATAGTCAATTAGTCTTTTAGTAATTTGTTGGTTAATTAATTCATTTAAAATATCTTTCAGATATTATGTTGATGTTAATAACATCAACATTTTTTAAAAATAGTTTGTTATTAAATGTTTTTTCCACACACACTACTTCCCCACGTTAAACATCTACTAAGAGAAAACGTCACAATCAACGATTAAATGATTTTCTTGGTTGAATGACTGCAATTTTTTTTTTTTAAATCTGTTCTTTGTTCATGCACGTCCCTGTCAGTGAGCTGTAGATTAGAAACAATAATTAATATTAAGAAATATAATATGGTTTTATTCAAGTGTATATGAGTTTTAAAGGTGTGTGTTAAAGAGTTTTTAATCTTAGAGAATGTTAATGAAAGACTAAAGATTCAGACACACACTTGCATGAACACACATACACACGTGCACACATACACACACACACATTGTCTGCTGGCTGGTTTGTCTGATTCATATTCAGTGTGTGCAGTGTGTGCAGTGTGTGTGTGTGTGTGTGCTTGAGAACCTTTTATTCTACTTATTCGTTAGTATTAGGAATTCCTTTTGGTGTTTGGTCATGACACGATGCAGGCAACACTTTTCAGACGACACGACACAATTATTATCCTAATAAACAAATAATACATGTTAAGTGGAAATCATCATCATCATCATCATCATTATTATTTCTTGGACATCTCAAGTTTTGGACCACATAGATTCCATTCTCAGAAAGACCTCATCAGTTCATCTGAATTATAGAAAAAAACATGATTTGATGTTGCGACAGATGTCCAACTTTGAAACAGTGCAGTGCTAATTCACACTAATGCTAATGCTAACACACATGTGGCCAAAAGTCAACCTGCTGAATTTAGCCTAATTATTAGAACAACAGTGTGTGTGTGTGTGTGTGTGTGTGTGTGTGTGTGTGTGTGTGTGTGTGTGTGTGTGTGTGTGTGTGTGTGTGTGTGTGTGTGTGTGTGGACTCAGTGGGTGGTTGTGAAAATGTTTTTCTACTCACTGTCGTGACACGCTAATGAGGCAGCAAACTTTTAAAAACACTTGAGATACACTTCATTAACACACACACACACACACACACACACACAGTGTTTGATCAGATTATAGACAGGCCTGCTCCAAGGTAGAAGCAGAAACCCTCGTCATGTGTGTATTGGTGTGTGCGGCCTGAATGAGTGTATTGATGGTTTATCAGTGAAATCTGATCTCCACCAACTCCATTTCAAGGACACGTTAACTGTGTGTGTGTGTGTGTGTGTGTGTGTGTGTGTGTGTGTACGCGTGTGTATGTGTAAACATACAGTCTGTGTCAGTACTTTGTTAAAAAGGCCTTACATAATTCTCTAGAGAGAGACTGTGTGTGTGTGTTTGTGGGTGTGGCTGTGAGTGTGTGTGTGTGGTGTACAGATCGCATATTGTCTCCATTACACAAGAGCAAATTAAGAGGAATTCTAGCAACCTGCGGTCATGCCCCATTGGTCATACATTTCTTTGGAAAGTAATGAACTACATGTATTTTTCTTATATTTACAGTTCTCCTTCAGTACATGGTCCATTACACAGAAAAACATAAGAGTATTTAATCCTGTAAAGTCAAAAACAAATATTGAAAGACAGTTATTCACAGCTATGGAAACAAGTACATGCAGCCCATTACCTAGCCGACATGAGCTTGACAAGCTAACCCGATCTTTAGATTTTTTATTTTTTTTTGGAAGTATAAAAATGTGTTAAACTTAAGGTAGGATTTGCCTAAAAATAAATATAACTATTTGACACAACAACCTACATGCAATGCTAAATGCTAGTTAGCTAGCAAACTTATTATATAAAATTGAGGAGCTTTTCCCTCAGCATGTCTCACATGGTTAGTTCATGAAATCAAACAAAAAATGATCAATTAATAAATAAAAATTTTTTGACTTAAGTGAATTGTAGAACAAAAAGCCATTCGTGAACGAATTACACGATGAAGAACTCCACATTTACTCAAAAGTATCATTACTTTATCATCATCTACACGGCCAACTAGCCACGATCTTCAGCTAAAATTCGGTGTTGTGTAAAAATCGCAAGTGAGAAAAGCAGAACTTGTGCTTTAGTCTTTGGGATTTAACAGGAAAACTTTAATGTTAAACTGTTTATAATTATTAAATGCTTTAGTAACTGAGACACAACCACTAAATCCTCAAACGACTAACAGAGATTAGCATCAACATCACTAAAGAACCTTCAAATATAATTTATATAATTTTGGAAATTTTGAAAAGTATGGACTTCTGGACAATCAAAATACCAGCTAACAAAGTTTCAGTTTGAGTTTTGTTTAGTTTGATCTGATTTTAAGAGGATTAAGCAGTGTATGTTAGAGACGGAATTGACTCGCGACCTCTTGTGGCCGCTCGTTGACAGTGCATTTAATAAAAAAATAACGTCATGTATTTGTGTTGTTACAATTGCCGCTATATTCTGTCATGATTTAATAATTATGTGTTACATCCTATTTTTTGCTTGTTTTCTAGATTATACATCTTGCCTCAGCTCGGATTATTACATGTGCTAGGCGCAGTAGTATGACGTAAGTGCAGCGACGTGCCGGCGCTGGTGACGTGTCTGTGTTGATGTGTGATGCCGTAATGGCGGTGGATATCACTTTGCTGTTCAAGGCGAGCGTGAAAACAGTGAAGACGCGCAACAAGGCGATCGGCGTCGGACCGGAGAGTCCAAAGGATGAGCTCTTGCGGAGAAACAGACCGAAAAACAGCTTCTCCAGCAAAGCCAAAGAAGTGGTGAGGAGCTTGTTGTGCTAAATGCTAAGTAGCTTAGCCTCGCTGTATGAAGGTAGAACTACAGTGTGAATGGATGACAGCAGTGTTTATTTTGTTTGTGCTTCTTATTCGTGTTATTTGTGTTTTCGCGCCCCGAATTACACGTGAAGCACAAGCTAAATGTGACTTAGAATAAACAGAAGTGATTTAAGGTGTTTTTCGAGTTTTTTAAGCGCGCGCACATATACTCAGTATCTAGTTTTTTGTAGTGAGTATACTGTGACCCCCCCCCCCCAGCCGCATACACACCCATCCTAGAGCGACACCCCATAGGCACCACCACACTCACTAATGCATAAAATATGCATCTACATGTAATTGAGAGCATTATTAAAGACTGCTTATGTGTTATCAACATTCCAATTTATTATAAGCAACAAAAGAAAGTCAGCTGATAAAACCTGTGCTCCAGGTCCCATATTCATAGTTCACCCAAAAATGAAAATTGTGTTATTTCCTCAACAATTTGTTGAAAAACTGTATGATTTTCTTTCTTCTGTTAAACACAAAAGATGATATTTTGAAAAATACCACAATTTTCATTTTTGGGTGAACTTTATACCTTTTAAGAGCTACATTTAGCCTGAAATGTTATATGAATATGGGACCTGGAGCACAGGTTTTATCAGCTGTCAATTTTCAATGTACATTTAAGAGTGAACAATAAACATTTGTTCAGTTTTATCACCAACACTTTCATTGCAGAATATTATGAACTGAATGAACTGGTAGTTTACAAAGCTTTCCAAATACATTTGTACTCGGGCTGTGGGTGAAATGTCACCCGAAGCTGCTGTAGCTTTAGGTGCAGGCTTCCGAAAACACACTCAGAGTGTTAGGGTTAGGGCTAACCCAGCCACGGAAGCCTCAATGGTCCAAAAATGTTAGTGATTCGCAATCGCAACCACAGTCTGTGTTCGGAACACAGAGCGGAATGAATTTATGAATGAAAGTTCTGTCACAAAATGATATTGTTACGTATCCTCACGCTTTTTAAGTGGGTATACGGAAATCCTTGGCCTTTCCTAGTGGGTATATGGAAATCCATGGCCTTTCCTAGTGGGTATATGGCGTATACCTGTGTATCACGTAGACTACACCACTGCTCATACTTACACACACACTCATACTTAAGCCCTATTCGGACGGGATTAGTTGGACGTGGGGGTAAAGTAATTATTACCAGAGCTTCTCAGTGATTTTAGTCCCGTCCGAATGTGCCATTTCGGTAATCATTATGGACAATAGCACTATTTGGACGGGATAAGTTTTACGTGGGGACGTGGAGTAATGCAGTTTTAGAAGGTAAAAGTCGCCGTAATGATTACCGAGATGGCACATTCGGGCGGGACTAAAATCACAGAGAAGCTCTGGTAATAATTACTTAATTAATAATTACCCCCACGTAAAACTAATTCCATCCGAATAGTGCTAATGTCAGTAAAGATTACAGCGACTTTTACCTTCTGTAAGAAGGTCCGGGAAAATGACCTCCGGTAATACTAATCCCGTCCGAAAAGACCCGCTGTAAATATGTACGGTAAAATTCCATCATTTCCTGTTTAAAAGTAGTTTTTGGAGCGTTGCAAGCATGGAGGCGCTTGAAACAGGAAGCAACGTCATACGCACATGACGACAAGGAGGTTACTGTGCGAACTGGCCAATATTACAGACGTCCTGAGGTAAAATTGCATTACTCCACGTCCCCACGTAAAACTATTCCCGTTCCGAATAGAGGTTTACACACATACACCCATACACTCATATATGGACACACACTCATTTACACTTATACACACACTCGTACACATTCATACACACACATAATATAGATATAATGTTCCCTTTATCGCCTTCTTTTCTTGTTTCTTCTGTGTTTAAAGAACAGATTACTAAATTCCAGAGAGGGAGGTGAAGACAGGAGAAAGGGAGAGTCAGTGGGAGAAGTGGTCATGAATCTTGTTCTGTGTGTGCGCACGCGTGCAAGAGTGTGTGTGTGTGTGTGCGTGCGCACAAGAGTGTGTGTGTGTGTGTGTGTGTGTGTAAAAAAAAAAAAAAAAAAAGACAGACAGAGAAACACAGAGATTCTGTAGTAAATAAGATACACTAAATTGAATTGAGAAAAAGAACAGTGAAGCTGTTTGTGTGTGTGCGTGTGTGTGTAAAAAAAAAAAACCTTCTGTCTGTCAAGCAAAACTGATTCACCACATTTGTTTTTCATGTAAAGATAAAATCGTTTGTGTGAGAGAGAGAGAGAGAGAGAGAGAGAGACCGAGACCGAAAGGTAGAGAGGTAAAGTGGGGGTCCCTGATGATGAGATTAAACGCAGCCAGGCAGACTGTCTCCTTCAGCCCCCCAACACACACACACACACACACACACAGTCTGTTTAGTATTACTTTGCTCTTTAGAGACTTAAATTACTGGTGCAATTGATCCCTGTGACCTCACGCTGAGCTGTGGGAATCAGACACACACACACACACACACACACACACACACACACACACACACACACACAGAGGACAAGACGCCCACGAGTCTGAGCTGCTGCTTTACTGTGTCTGTGGGTGGGGGCATGTTTTTATCAACCAAATGTCTCCAAAAGAATAGGAATATCTGGCAGTTTTGACCTCACAGAGACATTAGGTTGATTCCCATGAGGGGAAAAAAGCTAAAAGCCAAAAAAAGTTCACATGGGTTAATGTTAGGGTTAGTTTTTTTGTGTAGGCTGGAATTCATCGGTTGTATTAATAACTATGATGTTAAGACAACTTCTCCGTCACTGTCCCCGTGTTCCACTCAGAAGGAGGAAGGAGTTCGGCGTGTCATATTTTGAACAGATGTGAAGAAAAGTCTCTGGGATGCAATCCTGTAATTCTGTTCACTGAGACGGAGCTCTGTCACTCGGTTCAAAATCCTGCAATGACATCATAAGCCGTCCTGGAGAAAAAATGCACTTATTGTACAATGAACATATAATGTTATTATTTTCTTCTACTTGTGTGCAATTAACACTGATTGTTCTGACTGTGTAATTGTGTTATTGAAGCAGTTCCACCCTTTAGCTAGTAGACACTGTGTTTAGTTATTTAACACACAGCCACCATCAGAGTCTGTGTTTTTTTCAATCTGAGGTCTCTACCTCACCTTTTTCCTCCCTCATTCCCTCATTGCTGCCTTTTTTCACTTGGTCTCTGTTTCTCTGGTTTTAGTGGTGTAAAAAAAAAAAGATAAATCATGCCAGATCTTTTTTTTCTATCTTTAATGCGATATTGATTAACAGCATTCAAGTACAAGTAGAAACATGATCAGGGAAGTAGCAAGAGACCTCGGGGGACTTTAGATGGACTGCAGGAATAAACCTGCAGGTCCGACTGAGCTCTTCTGAGTATTCTTCACCTGTCTATTTATGGGGTAAGCTGGCTAAGGGGGAAAACAACAACTCCAGGTTTGCCTAAATGAATTCACACCATGTGGCACAACTTGGTATTGTCTGATTGTCTCACCAGCTTTTCCCCCATTGATCTCCATAACCACAGTGAACCATGGTGGTGGGAGCATCCTGCTCTGGTGCTGTTTCTCTTCAGCTGGGACAGAATGTCTGGTCCAAATAAAGGAATGAATTGCTCTAAATGCCAGTCTGTTTTAGCTCCAAACCTTCCCGGAATCCAAGTCAACACAGGATCCAAATCAGCAAATCCCCTTACAATTTGAAAAGAAAAACAAAACAAAAACAAAGAGTGCTGTAGTACAAGCAAAAGCTGTTTAACAAAGTGTTAATTAAGGGGTGTACATATTTATGCACCCAGCTAATTCATTTAGTTAGGGGACCCCCCCCCCCCAACCTTAAAATTCTTACTTCTAAAGTATTAAATGCTGAATTGAATTGATTTTATCATCTAAAACAAACAACAAAAAATGTATTTTTGGTAACATTTTGTATCCAATTAGATTTTTGCCTTTCAAGCAAACAGACCATCCCGAATATAGAATTCAGCAGCATTGTGGAAAACACTAACTGTATTCAGCGATAATTTGTCCATTTGTTAAACCACATCATTGATCATTGAATCATTGGCAACAATGGTAGAGTTTATTTAATTATTTTAAAAAAATGTAACGCACATCGATACAGGACAGTCGCATGGGCTTCATTTAAATTACTGTTTTGTTTTATTGTGTTTTTTTGTCTCTATTGTGTGTTTTAATCTGTAAAAACAGTTCAGTTTGAGGTATGGATGTCTTTTCTCCTGTTGGGGAAGGTTATGGTGTAAGCATATAGCCTAAAGCTTTAAGAATGCTGACATAGGGTGAGACACACACACACACACACACACACACACACACACACACACACAGTTTCAGTGTTAGTGTGTAATTGGAGTCGTTGAGGTGGTGCAGTAATTCAATAAACGGTGTGATTACGGCTGTTAAACACTGACACACTGAGCTCTGTAAATAATCCTGCTGTCAGCTGTCAAACTGGGTCTCTCTGAACATAGCTCTGTGTGCGTGCGTGTGTGTGTGTGTGTGTGTGCGTGCGTGTGTGTGTGCGTGCGTGTGTGTGTGCGTGCGTGTGTGTGTGCGTGCGTGCGTGTGTGTGTGTGTGCGTGTGTGTGTTTGTGCGTACACGATCCGTTCTGTAATCTTCCTCACAATTTCTTCTTTTTATAAACCTATGTCAGGCTCTTACTTTCCCCTTGTTTGTTTTTCTAGCACACTTAATTGAAATGAATTGAAATAATTTCCTGAAATATTGCAGTAGAAGTATGAATAACAGCTTACAGTTTGACTAGACCATGACGTTCAGTATGAGAGTTTAACCGGGACGGCATGCAGAATGTCTGTCTGCAGAAAAAACCTCTGCGTTTAATTCATTCAAATTCATTTCATCCTTATTAAATCTAGGGAGGGAATGAACAGATAAAATGAACAGTTTTACAGTTAATACACCAGTTTGTTTCTGTGTGACACTTATTGATTTCATTGATCTGTCTTTAGATCTCCAACATCACCAAGCTAAAGGATTTCCTGCTACAGCACAGGAAGGACTATGTGAATGCCGGCAGGTGAGCCTGAGATTCGATCTGCAGGTGTGAACTTCCTGTAACTCACTCGTTATTCCTTAAGAGAACATCTACAGAAAAATACACAGCAGTGGCCGTCATACACGAGTATAGCTATCTAAAACACAGCACGGGTGAACAAATGCCAGCCCTGTCTCCCACTAACCCCCTTGCACCCCCTTTTAATTGTATTATTCAAGCAGTTATGATCCCAAGCGATTAGGTGCCCTATTAAGTTATTTAACACACAAGCACTTTGAATCTGCTGTGTATTTTTGTGTATTTTAAAGTCCTTGAAAGGCTCCTCATAACACACACACCCCCTCCCCCAAATGAACTTGGATCAAAGAGGAATGGCAGAAGGAAATTAAAATGAAAAATACATTTAGGAAAAAAAAGCCTCCGAATGGGTCACAGCCGCTGAAGTGAGACAGAAGTGTTAAATTGAACTGAGGTTAAAAGCTGTGTGTCAACATGGTCTGTCATTTTAACCCAATTTAGTATGAAACGGTTTACATTATTGTGTGTGTGTGTGTGTGTGAGAAGTTTACTCTCCTCAGATGTGACTCATATGACAGACTGTGAGAGAGACCAGATTGATCAGGACGCTCAGATCTTCATGAGAACGTGTTCGGATGCCATCAAACAGTTGAGAACGGAAGGTAAACACACACACACGCGCGCACACACACACACACACTCACACACACACACACACACTAGTGCGCCAATAAAGAAAGGAGCTTGTTGCATTTTAACTTACATTTCTTTCTCATTTTAAGTCATGAATATTTATTTTATATTGAAAAGATTGTGTGTGTGTGTGTGTGTGTGTGTGTGTGTGTGTGTGTGTGTGTGTGTGTGTGTGTGTGTGTGCACGTGTGTGTGTAGCAGAGAAGACGGTGATTTCTGCTCAGATGAAGGAGCATCATGGGGCTGTGCTGGACTTGATAGAAGTCTACCTTAAAGGTACTAAAACAAACACAGCCCAGATATTTTTCTTCTTTGCTTTAGTTTATTACTGACACCTACTGCATACCTTATTGTTTTGGCTTCCCCATCATCCGCTTGGAGCTTTTCATGGAACTGTTTCAGAACACATTCCAATAACCTGTTAAGTTTGATATTATATTTTATTTTGTCATTCTACCAGAATGTGCTCCTCTGTTTCTGGCACAAAATGCCTCTCAGACCCAATCCCAGGCCTGTCCATAATTGCCAGAGTTGAACTTAAACCTGTCTGACCCAATATCAGTCTAAGCACTTGCAAGATTTGTTTGTTTAAAAAAGGTCTTGAGTCAGGAGAAACACTCACATTCATGCTGACACCTTCACTCCTTCCCAGGTTCCAGAGCGTGCTGGTGAACCCTTATCCCACATTAGTGAGCCAAACTTCCACCCAGGTTCATTAATTCTCACTTGGTTCATCTAGGGTGCCATGAGTGGTTTTTCTGCTGGAGTATTCCTTCTTCACATCTCTCATATCTCTTTAATAGTGGTGGGGCATTAGTTGTAACATCTTTGCCCATCTTCTTCCCATTTTATCATTACAGGATTCTCTGTATCCTGTAATGATCCTATTCTATTAGTCATTGTTTATGGCATGCTGTATGTGCTCTCTGGGGGCAGAATTGCTGCAGGTCGATAGGTACAGTACATTTCATGTTAGTCAACCTGTCAATTCTGTATAGTTTTGTTGGGTAATTGAGGGGTAGTAGCAGTGTCTGTATCAGACCTTGTTACTGAGCCAGTCTCTGAGTAGCGAGTCCTACTAATACCTAGAGGTATTTCCAGAGCACCAGTACTATGTGCCTGAAGATACTTTGCCATCTGTGGAGAGGATACAAAACATTACAAGTTAAGCCTGTTACTTTTCCCATTGGGATTTTGTTTGGGGAGCTCTTTGTGTTTTACCATCTTTGTGATAATTCAGGTGGTTATATGCATCTTTCTCTGCTCTAGAGTCTGGCCCAACACTCCCCAATATGTTGCAGCTATGACGGTGTCCTTTGCCATGATATATTCTGATCAGCTGCTTTTTCAGAGATCAGTCCCCTAATTCAGCCTTCGACATTTGTTTGTTTGTTCTCGAGGCCAAGAAGCTTTCATCCTCCTGGGATTTTACCTTCCTGACATGTGTCTTGTGTTGAAACCAGGATCCTGTTCATGTGAGATTCAAGCTCGCGACAGAGTATCCTGCTATCAGATCCTGTTGTTGATCCTTAAGTGTAAAGTATTACTAACCCTGATGGTGTTTCTTTGCGCACCTTTATGTCTTCAGGCTTCTGTGGATTTGTTGTTCCCAAAGGCTTCTTGTCCTCTGATGCCCAAAGTGGGATTTCTGGCACTCTTGAAGAACAATCTATGAGAAGAAGTCTTCTTGTGTTAGTCAAGTTATTGCCAAGTATCAGTGAAATTACTGATTGTGAACAATATGTAAGGAGGCTCTTTCCTTGTCATGTGGGCCTTGTGACCTAATATAATCTATCCAGCATGCATAGTTACATAAAGTATTCTCAGTGAGTTTATATTGGTTAGGCGACCCCCCCCCCTTCTCTAAAGATCATCCGTAGGCTATGAAAGCCATGTGTTTACTAGTGATCAAAGCGTACTTGGATTCTGAGATCATGGACTTTGTCCTATCTCTTTACATGATGCATCCTCCAGGGGTCTCCAAAACATAGTCATGAGATTGTTTAACGTTATCAGTGACAGTATCTCTAAGACTACACATG
This sequence comes from Tachysurus fulvidraco, assembly GCF_022655615.1. Lineage (NCBI taxonomy): Eukaryota > Metazoa > Chordata > Actinopteri > Siluriformes > Bagridae > Tachysurus > Tachysurus fulvidraco. The sequence goes on from NC_062532.1 coordinate 6,916,229, forward strand.
AATTAAGACAAGCAGTAATTGAAAAGTGTAAATAACAGTATCAGATGTTGGGGAGAATCAGTTTGTTTAGTGGGTTTTACGACTGTGTTGATTTTTTCTATGTGTTATCTATGTCTAGTTGTAGCAAACCTTTCCTTCTTCTACTGCAATTTCTTTTCAGCCCAGGGAAGTTTGTGGTTAATAATAATTGTACACGAAACTTTCTGTACAGAAATCAGATGGATAAACAAAGCTAATATACTAAAAACAAGACAAAACGAAGAAAGAAACGAGATAGTCGATAGCTCCAGTGAGAAACGATAGCAAGTACATTCACAGAAACTTCATCTTTCTTTTCTTCGTCAGGTTTACTATCCATAATTCATTAATCAAAAAAGACACCATCTGATTATATGCTATATATATTTCCTTCAAAACGGCGAGCAGCCTCACTGACTCATTTCACAAATGCACTACAGAATGATTATTGTCTGGACGATATGTCACTTTTGTAATATATGCTAATAGATTTATTTTTATTTTTTTAACAGTTTGTGTAACTTGTAACTTGTGCCATTCATATTACACAAGTGTGGGTTTATGCGTTTTTGCAGGCGTGTGTAAGCTGTACTCGGAGCAAAGAGCGATCCGTGTGAAGAGAGTGGTGGATAAGAAGAGGCTGTGAGTCATACATCACACTCATGGCACTTGTGCTTTATTGTGTATACCGTATGGCGACGAGACAGTTCTGACCTTTTTTCTGCTTGCTTGTGTGTTCAGGTCTCGGCTGGAACCGGAACATAAAATAAAAATGGGAAAACCTCAAAGCGAAGATACAGAGAAAACCGTGTCGGAGGAAAGCAGTGGTAAGGCGCAAACAAACCTGGCCCAGAAGACATGGCCCTGGAGATTCCTTCCTTAAACATTCAAAAATCATTTCCTTTGAGAGAACTCCAGCATGTGAATGATTTGTCTTTTCTTTCTTGAACAACACTATGTTAAAAAAAAAAAATCATTTTTTATTATTAACCTCAGGATATATTGAGCTTTCCTGTGAATTAGCTGTTAATAAAGAAATGATACGGTTTTAGAATAAAGACCTTCTGACCAATCGGAATGGAGCATTTAAAAAAGTACTGTGGTGTAAATACAGATAAAAAAAAGCATTAAATTGTTGAATGTGTGTCTGTGTATTGATGGTTGTAGAGAAGCCAACGTGTGATATTGGTGTTGACCTGTGGGAGGACAGCAAAGTGGAGGACGATCTCTCTCCTGAGGAAATTCAGATGGTATATGAAAGCGCACACACACACACACACACACACACACAGTTTGTTGCATTGTGTTTGTTGATGTGTGTGTCTATGTCCAGTTTGAGCAGGAGAATCAAAGGCTGGTGAGTGAGATGAATAGCCTGGTGGATGAAGTAAGGTAAGTAGTATGTAGGATCTGGCTTGATGACAGAAGTAGGATCTGCATGAAGGACACAAGACAGCAGGAGTAGGATTTGGGTAGACAGTACAGCTCAGGATGGAGAGAATAGGATCTGGAGTGAAGGAATAGGATCAGAAGTGGGAATAATATCACAGAATGACAGAAGGCTCAGGATGTCCATATTAAAGGCACAGGATGGCAAGAATTGAGGGTTTAGGATGGAAATAATAGGATCTGCATGAAAAATGCAAGACACAAGGAGTAAGATCTGGAAAGAGCTGAACAGGGGCAGCAGCTTGTGGGCCTCAGAACAGGAACAGAGGCTAATATTGCTTGGGTTAGCTTTAGCATGGTGGATACTTTAGTCAGGAGCTTTTTCCCAGATGAATCTACCACAGATTCCTGTTTTGTTCACTAAGACGTATCTAGCCTGTGATGAACAGTCTCTGTACTGATCTTAATTGTTTACAAATGTCTGTGGAGGCTTCAGTAAAGAAAGAGTTAATATTTGTGTTTACAGGCAGATTGAAGGGAAGGTGGTGGAAATCTCTCGGCTACAGGAGATTTTTTCTGAGAAAGTTCTGCAACAGGTGTGTTTGTGTGTGTGTGTGTGAGTGAGTGTGTGTGTGTGCGCATTAGCTGTACAGTATTAGAATTAATATGTCTCCTGTCTGTGATGTAGGAGACCGAAATCGATAATATACATCAGCTGGTTGTTGGAGCAACAGAAAATGTTAAAGAAGGGAATGAAGACATTCGAGAGGTGAGAAACACACATTACAGCATATAGACACAAATCAGTTTCATTAACAGTGGTTATACTTGGTACATCAGATGTGTTCTCACTTCACACATCCCCTAAACTCATGATACAATTTATTAAAATGTCATTAACATAAACCCTGATTGCACATGACACACGTTACATATTCTGAAGTATTACACATTACAGTGACATTTGCATCTTTATCCTTCAGGCGATTAAGAACAATGCAGGTTTCCGTGTCTGGATCCTCTTCTTCCTGGTGATGTGCTCCTTCTCTCTGCTCTTCCTGGACTGGTATGACAGCTAAATTCTGAGAATACATCCACTAACATCCAACCGGACATGATGCCAGATGGGACTGATGATGCTAAGATGCTTAAGCTGAATCCACGTGTTTTTTTCCAATTGCTAACACACAATTTTTCAAACTTTTTTTTTAATAAATTTTATCAAAATAACACAATTCACAAAACCACACACCCAAACTGCAAGATACCTTGTATCCTGCAAAATGAAGCACTGCAACTGAAACTACACAGTATTATCAAAATCAAACTTTTGCATGAAATGGCACACACTTCATTCATATTACCAGATTTTTGCCTAACCAACTACACACTGTTGGGCATAACGCGAAGCACCCCATATGTAGTATGCTTTGCCATAATACTAAAATATGTATCAGATTGTTCACATGCACAGAAATATTTGCAGATACACACACATGCTGTTGCAACATTTTAATTTTTTTTTCCACTACAGTAAACAAGTCAGTGCAACATATGCACAGCAGATATATTTACATGGGACTGAGCAAAAATACTTACGTAAAACAGTAAAACAGCAGACACCCTTATCCAGAGTGACTTTCAACTGAGGGTTACAAGCCTTGCTCAGGGGCCCAGCAGTGGTAGCTTGGTGGACTTGGGGTTCGAACCCATGACCTTCCGATCAGTAGCCCAACACCTTAACCACTGAGCTACCACATCCTTCCCACATCCTTGCTGATTGTTGAACCAGCAGCTCTCCATCATCCAGCACGTGACTCACTGGATCGCCCCATTTAATAATGCCGTTCATCATGTAGCTCGCGTAATGCTACTGGTTCGTACCAAACGCCTGGAACAAACGGACAAAATCGATGTGTTTGAACACAGAACGAGAAGAGAAAGAACAGAATCAGAATCAGCTTTATTGCCAGGCATGTTTTCACATGCGAGGAATTTGTTTTAGTGACAGTGTAACACAATGGCATATGCAGTGAAGACAAAATTGTATGTGCAGTTTAAATATACATATCTAATATAGGCAATAAATTGTATGTACAAGTGTGAGAAATGTGCAATTGAAGTATACAATATATACAATTTGTATGTACACGTGCAATTTTGAAATGTGCAATTGAAGTAAACAGTATAGACAATATGTATGTATGTACACGTGTGCAAGTGTGAAATGTGCAATTAGGTGTTATCCATAGAACCAGGAGTCGTAATGCTGCATCTTACTCACAGGTTTGATGTCGTTGTTAAGCGATCCCACAAAATCGTCTCTGCATACCCTCAGCTTCTCAGCTTTCTCCAGGTCTACTTCCACTGTAGAGTTGCCACCCGTCCCGTGAAATACGGAATCGTCCCGTATTTATAGGCAAAATGACGCGTCCTGTATCAAATCAATACGGGACGCGATTTGTCCCGTATTTTACATAGGTCCACATTATACAGCATCCCATGCAAATCACCCCACCCGCATTGTGTGGAGACGCGTCCTATTCTGCCCCTGATTGAGTAATACTCGTTGCCATCGTTGGTTTGATTGATTTGTTGTAGGGTTACGGGCCGTGAATCACGGCCAATCAGAGTCAGAGGAGGGCGGGACGCCGCCTCTGTGAGTGAGTGAGGTCTTGATCACTTTTAACTTTGAGCAGTCCTGTTCAGAGTTTTACTGTAACTGTTTGAAAGACAAACAGCTTCTCAGTGCTGCACGGAGTGACAAGAAGTAAGAAAGTAGGCCTGACATGCTCCAGTACTGCACACTACTACTTCTGGTCCGCTGATATTCACTGACACTGATATACATCCACTGATGTTATTATGTTCATGATGTTCATGGAAGATCTTTTGCAAGTTTGCAAGTTATAATTACTAAGTTATGGATCTGTTAATTTAATAATAAGTTAATAAAATATGGTTCACCTCTCACAAGTTCCCCCAAAAGCTTATTTTTTGTGTTCTCAGTCACACTTTGTTGGCGTATATTTATTATTGTCATAGCTGTGTATTCAATATGACCACTTAAGTTGTGATAGTGAGAGACTGAGTGCATCTGTTCACACTGATTTCAATAGCAGATTTCTTATTATAATGTCCATTGGTATCAATCTTAATATTTTTATGAATTTTTATTAAGTTATGATATACCACCACTGGCACGCCATCGGGACTGATGTGGTCATCGTGGCCCCGAGGGGTGTGGCCCCCGCTGCGGCAGGCGTCCCTTATTTTTCTGTATTGAAGGTGGCAACTCTAACACACACACACACACACACACACACACACACACACACACACAAACACAGAACATGCGTGAAGACAAATGGCTAATAACTCGTTCTGACTTTCTCAAAGAATTTGGTGTGTTATTTTTTTAATTAATTTCAGAATTGTATTAATTCGGTTTGGGTCTGGGTCTTTTCCAGTGGAGCTCTGTAAGATTTGATTGATACTGTCATCACGTCAAACAATAATATATCTAATTCTTGATTTTTCCAAAGTGCCATTTGTGAATAATATTAGAATGAGTTAATCGGGTTAAATTGTGTCTTACTGCAAAACCACACTGCAGGGAAGAATCATCAGTCATCAGTATCAGTATCAGTAATATCATAAAGTCTGCTGATGTCAGCTCACCTGAGCCTCCAAAAAAATTGTCAGAATTTATTAATTTTCATTTCAAACTTCTTGTTATATAAGATTCATTTTAAAGATTGGTCAGAAATGTAGTGGTTATTTTGGGTGGTTAATTTCTATAGTTATAACAGGTAGAGACAATATGTATAGGCTATTAACGGGTAATAGTCTGATTTGCACGTATAGAGCTGTGTTACAGCAGGTATAACATTGTCAGAGACAGTTTCTGACGTTTCTTCAAGTACACAGCTATTTGGGCCCAGATTCTAGTGTTCATTAAAAAAAAAAAAACATGCGAGTGTGTGTTGAGCTACAAGTGAACTACATTACTTACAATACATTTATGGACTTCCTGGGGAAACAGACTGGACCAAGCCGGACAACTCTGTTTGTAGAATTAAATGGCCCTACAGCCCCCTAGAGGGTGAACAGGAGTTCTGATGCGTCCTGATGTAAAGTCTTATGATATCCATTGAAGTACTTACTGGCTCCAAACAGAGAAATCTCTGGCGCCTATCCCAGGGAACTCGGGGCACAATTTGGGGTGCCAACCAATCACAAGACACATCACAGACAATTTACAGATAACAATTAGACTACAACGCAGTCTTTAGACTTCCAAGGATTCAATCCAACACTGCGCACACAGGGAGGAGGCGAGAATCGGACCCACAACCCTGACCACCACGTCCCTCAAACTCAAGACAGTATGTCAGAGTGAGACAGGGAGAAAGTGAGGTAGAGAGAGAGAGAGAGAGAGAGAGAGAGAGAGAGAGAGAGAGAGAGAGAGAGAGAGAGAGAGAGAGAGAGAGAGAGTAGTAGAGAAAGGCAGAGAAAGAAATAATCCAGACACAGGAAGGTAAGGATTGAGGGGCAGTTTTGGCCCTGGGGTAATGATCAGAAGGTCGGGGTACAAGCTCCAACACCCCAAGCTGCCACTGTTGGGCTCTTGAGTAAGGCTTTATTATGGGATATTATAATCACCTCTATTCTAACGTCATATCAAACTAGGATATGTGGAAAAAATAATTTAACTGTTCTATAAGAGACAAATAAAACGGCGCTTCTGCTTTCCCGATCACGCAAAAAACATTGTCATGTTGTAATTCCACCAATAGGGGGCAGCAGTGTATAACATAGGGAGAAACCACTAACTGTGCAGCGTGATTTTTAAGCCTAAATCCACATTCGGTACCTTACACCATTTAGTACATTTTACACCTTTGTAGAACTACTGAAAAACAAAAGCGTGGACTATTGATTTTTTTTTATATGTACCCATGTGTGAACTATATTAGTATGGGTTCATCAGACAAAAATACAGCTTGGGTCTTATTGCAAAACCTTTTCAGCCAATACAATGATGTCATGTGTGTCTTATGTAAATATAGTCTTCTGTTCACAGAAAATTTAAGAATTTTTGTGTCTGTATTTTTCTGACAGTCTGTAAAAACAACAAAAGCCATCCAGCACATCTGTTGTGGGTGTGTGGGATTCATGATCGATTAAATCACACAGCCAAAGAATACACCCAGTGTGTGTGTGTGTGTGTGTGTGTGTGTGTGTGTGTGTGTGTGTGTGTGTGTATTCATGACAGGAGAAATAATCATTCTTATACTTCTTCTTCTTTCGGCTTTTCCCTTCAGGGGTCGCCACAGCAAATCATCTCTCTCCACCTATCCCTATCTTCTGCATCCCCAACACTTGCACCCACTAGCTTTGTATCCTCATTAATTGCATCCATATACCTCCTCTTTGGCCTTCCTCTTTGCCTCCTGCCTGGCAGTTCCATGTTCAACATTCTCCTACCAATATAATCACTCTCCCTCCTCTAGACATGTCCAAACCATCTTAATCTGGCCTCCCTAACTTTATCCCCCAATCGTCCAACATGAGCTGTCCCTCTGATGTACTCGTTCCTAATCCTGTCCAATCTTGTCACTCCCAAAGAGAACCTCAGCATCTTCAGCTCAGCTACCTCTAGCTCTGACTCCTGTCTCTTCTTCAGTGACACTGTCTCTAAACCATACAGCATGGGCGGTCTCACCACTGTCCTGTACACCATCCCATTGATTCTCGCTGATATTTTCCTATCACACAGCACTCCTGACACCTTTCTCCACAAATTCCAAAGTGCCTGCACTCGCTTCTTTAACTCTTTCACACTCTCTCCATTACTCTGGACTGTTGACCCCAAGTACTTAAACTCCTGTACCTTCTTCACCTCTTCACCCTGTAACCTTACTGTTCCACTTCCCTCCCTTTCATTCACACACATGTACTCAGTCTTACTACGACTGACTTTCATTTCTATTCTCTCTAGCGCAAACCTCCACCTCTCCAGCTTTTCCTCCACCTGCTCCCTGCTCTCACTACAAATCCCAATGTCACCTGCAAACATCATCGTCCAAGGAGACTCCTGTCTGACCTCCTCTGGTCCATCACTATAACAAACAGGAAGGGGCTCAGAGCTGATCCCTGATGCAGTCCCACCTCCACTTTGAACTCCTCTGTCTGACCTACGGCACACCTCACCACTGTCCTTCTCCTCTCATACATGTCCTGCACCACTCTAACATACTTCTCTGCTACTCCTGACTTCCTCATACAGTACAACAGCTCTTCTCAGTGCACCCTGACATACGCTTTCTCCAAGTCTACAAACACACAGTGCAACTCCCTCTGACCATATACTTCTCCATCAAAATTCTCAGAGCAAAAATTGCAGCTGTTGTGCTCTTTCTGGGCATGAAGCCATACTGCTGCTCACAAATTTCCACTTCCTTCCTTAACCTAGCTTCCACTACTCTTTCCCACAGCTTCATTGTAATGCTCATCAACTTTATCCCCCTATAGTTGCTGCAACTCTGCACGTCACCCTTATTCTTAAAGATCGGCACTAACACACTCCTTCTCCATTCCTCAGGCATCGTTTTTAACTAGTTAAATAATCATTCTTATACATTTAATACAATTTGCATATGTATATTACATTATTTGAGTGGAGCTAATTTTTCCTAAGAGTCTGACCACAGTTTGCTCTCTGATACTGTTCGTGATCAATTCTTTGGTAGGATTTAAAAAAAGTTGCATTCTGCATGCCACCTAGTTTCAGATTAAACAAGAACTAGTTTTATAGTTACATAACATACTGTATGTTTTATCTTTATATCAAATAGAGTTACTGGTAAATGAGCATTAAACTGGTGAACCAATTAACTAGTATTGTATTAAACAGCTTAATTCACAAAATTGATGTATAGATAATTGTTACTGTAATTAAACAAAAACCCATGAAGAAATCAACCATGTTTATTTTTAACATTGTTAATGTGATTGTTTGCAAAAAGCTCAGTAATTTTACCAATCAGCATTATCATAAACAGTTCATTTCGTGGTCACTGGAACTATGAATAGATTCTAAATAACATATGGTAAGCATTACACAACACGGTTGTTATTGGAGAAACATACCATCAATAGCTAAAAGGTTAGCTTGTTCGTATAGTTATGCATATTCTTACTATAATATAGTTAGTTACACAGAAAGACTATGAGTGAAAGGCTGAACATTAAGTCTAATATCTAATGATATGGTGCATGACCATCTGTGGTAAACAAGGAGGGAAGAGTGAAGAGTTAAGCAATGAGCACTATATAGCCAAAGCTACAAGGGGGAAAAAAAGAATTCAGAGTGCTCATACACTCTCTCAGTGGACCATTACACAATCTACACATGAAAGTGTGTGTGTGTGTTACGATAAATAAGCCACGGTCAGCGGCTATTCAAACTGTTTCCTGTGGAAAATTTTCCTTTTGCTGCTGGAATTTAGTCTCTTTCTCCCTCACTCTCTCTCACTCTCTCTCTCACACACACACGCAAAAACTTGCTTTTGTTTGTGCGTGTGTGTAGGTGTGTGTGTGTGTATTTGTACATTTTCAGCTTTCTCAGTTTTCATCGTGTGTGTGTCTGTGTGTGTGTCTGTCTCATATTGTCTCCTCCAGTAGTTGCAGTGTGTCCTCCATGTATCGTGGTTGACTGATACCCGTATCCAGAGCCTCACAGTCGCTTGTCAGGAACACTAGGTCCTAAAACACAAACACACATTAAAAGTTACTGTATGTGGTGCTTTTATGGTATGAATGACATGGAACACATAATAAACAATATTTGTGACAGAGCACTTCACAGTTTATGTGTATATAAACTGTCATAAACTGTGAAGTGCTCTGTCACAAATATTGTACACACACACACACACACACACACACACACATACACACACACACACACACACACACACACATATATATCTCCAATATATCTTTCAGTGAAAATGAAATCTGTAATGAAAGACAGCTGAGCAGTGAGAACAGCCGACTATAAAACAGTTAAATTACTGTTTACATTAGAGTTACTCTTGTTGTAATAATATTGTGATAATGCAGTCCAAATGTGGTGGTAATAAGCCAGTAATATTGCGAAATATGAGAAATATAGTAATGATTTAGTGATACTATAATCATCATGTGAGGATAATCAGCAGTGGAAAATGATTAAGATTACCGCTTCTGTAGTATTCATTTACACTGATGATAATAAAAATAGTGCTCAAAAAAATCACTCAAGTAAGAGTGAATAACTGACAACTGATCCAAAAGTAAACAGAGAAAATACAAAATAGTACAAGAAGGTTCAGGTTCATTAGAAAGCTACCTAGCTCATGTTAAGTCATTAATGTTTCTAGCATTGTAGATCCATCAAATGTGGCTCTCACACATTATTCTGTGTGTTATGTACGAGCTGTAGCCACATTTTAGACTTATTTAACACATCAAGCGTTCACTAGCTAAGTAACATTTAAGTAAGGTTTTCATCCCGAAAATAATTATAACGATCGTAATAAACGAACATTTATTAAATATAAGGCTCTTACATTTTCATAGTCATGAAACAGTGATTAAAGATACACTAAATGTAGCAAAAGTTGAATATTAGCTGAGGTAAAAATTCTATGATTCATTTGAATGATTTATGTCTCCTTTCCTACCACTTCCCAAAGGTGATCTACTAGATTTAGATCCGGTAACTGAAGGCCACTAAAGAACACTGAACTTGTCATGGCCATGAATCCAGTTTAAGAAGACTTTGTCTATGTGACTTAGACCATTATCTTGCTGGAATCATTAGTTGATGATTAATTGTGACCATGAAGGGATGCATAAGGTTAGCAATAATACTCAAATACCCTGTGTGATTCAATTGATGATTCACTGGTATTAAGGGGCCGAAAGTGTGGCAATACAACATTTCCCACACCATTACCCCATCTCCGCCAGTATAGTCTGTTGAAGCAAAGCAGGTTGCTAGATTTTTCAAGTCTGCAAGTGGAACCTAACATGTTCTTCTGCTTGTGTAGCTCATCCACCTCAAAGTTCACAGTGTTGTGCATCTGAGAAATATTTCTGCTTACCACAGGTGTAAAGAATGATTATTTGAGTTAGTACATATATCCTTTCAGGCAGCTTGAACCAATCTGTCAATTTTCCTCTGAAGTCTCTTGTAGCAAGGATTCAACCCACAGAACTGTCCCTCACAATGTTGTCCCTCACTATTCTATGTAAGACTGTTGTGTTCTGTTGTAGATAATGTGTTGACAATGAGGCGTGATAAAAGTGCCCTACCCGATAGCAAGCACGGCTTATGATCTCATAAAGCGTGCGGATTTTGCGTTTCAACAAGACAATTCGAGGTCGCGTCCTGCAGTGCTCCGTTGGCAGATTCTCCAGCACATAAATGAAGTCTCGCAACTTAGATGTCACACAGGAATTCTGGGAAAAATATTCACATAAAGTATGTTATGTGATATCAAACCAGAAGGAATTCCTCAACACTTAAAGTCTTTGGGTTTATACAAGAACTGTTTGAGTTGTACACTGAGGACTTGTTTCTACAGTTCATATGAAACATATATAAGTCAGGTCCATTAGTGTTGGGACGTTAACAAATGTATTGTTATTTTACCAGAGAATATAGTATGTGGAGATCTTTTAGTGTTCATTTGAGGATATTTACATCCAAATCAGGTGAACTTTGTATTATGAATTAGGTTGTTATTGAAGTGGAAGGTTACATGTTTCTTACGCCTTAACTTTCTAAAATACTAAATCTTTTGGACTTGTATTTGGAGCTATCCATGGTCCCCACTTTGCTTAAGTAGAGCCCCTGTCCTAACTATTAAGAAGAAGCCTCATAGTATGATGCTGCCACCACTATGCTTCACTATGTCCAAAAATACTGTAACTTTTAGAAATGCCCCAAAAAATTCTACCTTGGTTATATCAGACCATAATGCAGTTTGCTACATCACTTGGGGTGAATTACATGGGCTTCTAGGTTGGATGTTATATTTCTCTCTAACCAGTTTAAACCATAGTCTAGACATGTGAAGAACACTAGAGATTGTTGCCACATCTATGGACTGATCATACATGGTGTTTAAGCTCTGTGTGGAAAATTGCTTTAACGTTCAAATAAAACCATAACCTTACAGGAACAGGATTAATTTGGGGTTAATAAGAATCACTTCAGACGAGAGGTTTACTAGAGATATTTTTAAACAAGAGTTAAAAACAAAAAGAGGGTACTGTATAGTGGGTTATATTATTAAACAGAATATTAAAAAATGATAAAAAATGAGACACACACGTACAAAGAGAGGGAAAAGATTCAAACCACAGAAAGAGGGAAACGCTTATGTTAACAAACAAGATGGCAAACACGATGTAGCAATGACATACAGGGTTTAGGATGTGTTTATACTAAGGGATAATGAGAACCAGGTTAGTCGTATCAGCAGGCCAGGCAACAATAGCTGTAAGGCCCGAGTAAGGGATTCCTGGAATTAGAGTTTCTTGAGCATTTCTGACCATTTTTGATGCAACATTTTTTTCAATATTTATTTAATTTGAAATTCAGATCATGGGCTTTGCATGGTTAGGAAGATTAGCTTGGTGGGTGTGGATTTTTTTTATGGTTTGTAGCAATAAAATGTGGGAAAGAGAGAGGAATCAAAAGGGAGGATCATTGTTAAATTATTATTACTGTAAATATTACAACGTGTTTAAAATGACGTAATGGGTGGGAATGAAATACTTACGTGAATATCCAGAAACATTTTAGGGAAAATCTCAGCGCAGTTTTTCTATAAAATGAAAAACAGATGGAGTGTGAGACGTGAACGCAGTGTGTGTGTGTGTGTGTGTGTGTGTGTGTGTGTGTGTGTGTGTGTGTGTGTGTGTGTGCGCGCGCGTGCGTGTTGCTCACCGTGCGCGGAGACCTGTGCGTCTTCTCCAAAACGTCCATTATCTCCTTACTGAGTTGGAGAGCGCGTGAGTAGCAGGTCGGTGGCGTGCATTTTCCGACCGGTACTGCACTCAAAAAGACGATTAAAAAGAAGATAAAAAAGCAGTAAGCGCGTGAAGAGCTCATTTTAAGTATGTTCTGTCGAAAGCAACTTCGCTCTGCAGGAAAGTGCGCAGCTTTGGTTTATAAGGGACCGTTATGACGTCATAAGACGGAGGCGCGTGTAGTTAAGACACTAAGCACTTCATTAACTCTTGGTGGTGAAGTGTGCACTTCTTTCCCCTTTGCTGTCTATGCGTTTATATAAATCTAATTTGTTTTATACTATTAAAGTTCAACATGTGCTGCATGGCAACCCTGATACCTGTGGCGCAACAAGATTGGACACAATCAACACAATTACACACTGTCACACCTACATTAATGACGTGTGCTTAATTATTTCCGTGTGTGTGTGTGTGTGTGTGTGTGTGTGTGTGTGTGTGTGTGTGTGTGTGTGTGTGTGTGTGTGTGTGTGTGTGTGTGTGTGTGTGTGTGTGTGTGTGTGTGTGTGTGTCGCCATCTAGCGCCACTTCAGCACGAACACATAGTATGTTTACAAAGGTTTGGCATTATTTAGTTAGTTAGTTGTATTTATTTGAGCTTCAGTTAACGTTCATATCAAACATCAGAATGGGGCAAAATGGTCATCTTTGTCATTTTCATCCTGGCTTGGTCTTACGTTGTTGCTTTCAGTACTTTACATACAACAGCTCATCTTCTATTTGTGGGATTTTCACATGCTACATTTTCCAATCTGTTCACCCAGATTAATTTGAAAAACATCCAGTTATGCTGCTGTAATGCCTTGTTCATAAGCGATGGTCAGTGTGGAACTGCCAGATTAGTCATAGCTTAGAGGACGTCTACTGTAACTTAAATAACTACTTATTATAACCACATTGAGCAGAAGAGCATCTTATAATAGATGTAATCGGCTACAACAGAAGAAGACTACGTCAGTATTTTTTGTTGTTGTTGTTGTTGTTTTTTTGCCAGCCAAGTACAGGAATCTAAGGTTAAAACATTTGGCTCACCAAAGACTAGATAGTTGAAGACTGAAAAAGGTTTAGGCACCAACTGTTGTAGCTGTCAAGGGAGATTATTTTAAGTGGCATGGAAAGATGAGGTCTGTTTTTTGTTGACTTGATATCTTTGAGCTGTGAGATTTCAGTGAAACCTTCTGAGTCCAAGTTTTTTTTATTCTTTTAGCATTACGATTTAGAGAAATGCATCTGATTTTATGGAATGTAGCACTTTGTTTAAAATGCGATGAGAAAACTTGACATGTGACATCACCTACAGTAATAAAAAAAGATTTTAGTATGTGCCCAAGTGATGTTCTCATGGGTCATGTTTGTCAGCAAGTGCAGAAAAGCTAATACCAGACTTTAAAGCTAATTGTTTAGATGCTCCTGGCATACTCTCTCCCTTCCACCTTTCCTTTCTGTCTCTCTAGTCTTTACCCACCCCTGGCTCTTCCTCTTTCTGACTCATCATGTAAACCCTCTCTCTCACGCTCTCTATCTCTCTCTGAGTCAAGGCAGGTTTCTCTCAGAGTGCAAATGTTCAGTGCAAGCAACAGTTCGCTCTGAAATGGATCAATAGTGGATGTATGATGGGTGTATGATAAATGTAGCATAGCTGTATGACTGCTGTGGGATAATTATGATGTAAATTTGATGTAAATGTTCTGCATCTGGGGATGTTGGTTCCCACCATAAGGGAAATCCTGCACGTGGGCTGAATGCAAAAGAATGGGTGTGAATCAGACACGTGAGTTGCCGGCATTTGATCAAGATGAAGACGGTAAGGAACCAACTGACCACACACACACACAGACACATGACTAATAATTTGACGAGGTGCTGTGATTAACTGTAATTTTACGGCTGCATCACTGTGTAGAGATTCTGAATGGAGTGAGTTAAGTTATAGCAACCAGTTACAGATGTGTGTGTGTGTGTGTGTGTGTGTGTGTGTGTGTGTGTGTGTGTGTGTGTGTGTGTGTGTGTGTGTGAGTGGGGAGTGAGAGAGAGAGAGAGAGAGAGAGAGAGAGAGAGAGATACACTATTCACATTAATCATTCCCTGTTTTTGTTTAACTGGCCTATGGGTTTTTTTTTTCTCAATACAACAGTTCAATACATTTGTTATTGTATTGTTTTCCCCATTGTGAGGGTGTGCAAAAGTGTTTGTGTCAGGGCTGAAGCTCTGACTAAAAGATGATGAACTACGCTCTACCTTGGTTTTGTCACACCAGCTCTCACGCCCTGACATTCACAAAGACACACACACACACACACACACACACATGCTTGTCTTACTATCCTCACAAGCACCGTCCCCCGACACGATAATGCAGTTAATTAATGCTTCACCTAAATCGAACCCTATCATTAACCACAGAAGCCAAAAAAAACCATTTGTCTACATTAGAAACATTAGAGAGAGAGAGAGAGAGAGAGAGAGAGAGAGAGAGAGAGAGAGAGAGAGAGAGAGAGAGAGAGAGAGAGAGAGCATGTGTTTGTGACATTTCAGTGGCTATAACACAGCTTTCCACCTGTCCATGGATCAGAGCAGATCAGGACAATAGTAACCTGAGGACAATAGTCACAGGGATACAAACCCAATTTCTGCTCAACGTCCCTCTGGGCTTTTCAGGTTGCTTCTGTTACACAAGAGTCTTGCTACTCTGTGACCTTTCAGTGGCATTTAACAAAGTCAGTCACACAATACTGTCCATCCTCATGAGTCTTCATATTATTTGTGCAGACTCTCCACTGGTGTTTCAATAGGATCGGTTCTGTGACATCCTCGTATCTCGTGTCTTGTCGATCTGAACAACTCTCAGATCACACCATATAACCACCAGGCTACCACATCCCCACATAAATGTTTCTGATTAGGTCTTCCCTATCCGAATACTAATCACAGGACTGAATCAATTTTGTTAATCTGCAAATCTCCTACTTCCATGTAAGTCAATTACAAACTGAAGAATGCAACCTAGCAGACCAGGAAACACTAGTGAATGAATGAGTCAGTCTTATATACCTTTTGGTAAAAGTTGTTCTACAAATTATGTAAACCTTGTCATCTGGACGTGGTATACTGATTATTTCCCAACATTTTAACTGTCTAGTAGCATCCTAATGTACTATTCAGACAGGACAGCAGACATTCATAGACATACAGTTTTCTATGGGAGGAAAGACATAAGGGGCTTCCTTGTCCAAACAGAAAATTGCCATTTGGATCTCTGATGCCCAGCCCAAACCTTGACATGCCATGTCTCCTCCAAATGGGCATTACTGGTGTGCTACACCTGGTTGTAATGCCTCAATTGCTTCCTCTGTGTCGCTATGCATATTCTTTAGGTTCCACACCATTTGAGCTAGCCCTAAGGTTTTGCATATCATTATGGCATAAACTTCAGGAGATTTTAATGACACCAGGTTGATAATCAACATCAGTGTTGTATGCAACTGGTTGAACCCAGTTCAAGAAAGTTCCAGGGAAATATCATGCTTCAGTTCTTGACTTTATAGTCTTGACCTGTTTGGGCAAAAAGGTATCTGAATTGTGCTATACCTGGTGGCTATATACATAACTGTCTAATATACATTTTGAGAACCCACTCTTTTGTTTCTGCTGGAAGTGAATTTCCTTTTTTGCATCCAGAATCTTTTCATATCCAGTAGGCTTTTTTAATTGGCAGACCTTTTTATTTGCCTTTGGAATGGGGCTGCTTTAATCAAGTTTCTGATGGCTGCAATACCATGTACTGTAAGGTAGGTCAACATAACCCATACAGGCAAACAAGCACCTCACCTCAACATAATCAAACATAAACTCTCAGGCCAAGACTGTTGCTAAAGGCACAGTAGAGGGAAAGCAGATATTGCCTCAATAGAATGTCTTACTGTATACTGAAGATGATGTCAATGATGCTGGTGTTGTTGAGGGTAGTGGGAATGTGTTAGCTTAGTGGTTATAGTGTTGGACTACTGATCAGAAGTCTGTGAGTTTAAATCCCAGGTCTGTCAATCTGCTACTGCTGGGCCTTTAAGCAAGACCCTTAACCGTCAATTGCTCAGTTGTATAAAATGAGAGATGCTCTGGATAAGGTTGTCTGTCAAATGGCGTAAGTAAAACTTTACTTAAATCCTTCTCGTATGTGTTTATTTGGGTTGAGATCTGGTGAATGTAGATACTATAGCACTTGATTTACAACATCAAACTTCATCCTTCTCAAGCCATATAGTGAGACCTGTAGATGGGCATTAGGCATTAAATGCCTTTCTTCAAGTGTCCCTGAGCCACGTCAACAAAATTTTTCCTGAAGGATAACCGAGCCATATTTATGTCTTGTGTTGTATTTGCCACATTCTTGTATGTAATGATGGTGGGGTCTTTCAGAGCAAAACTGAAACAGTATGTTTTGGGACCAGGTTTGTTTATATGTTATATGTTGCACATTTATATATTTGCATTTTAATTTTGTCTTCTGATTTATCAGTTTGTCAAACATCATGATTAATAAAAAAAAATTTTGTGCCTTCTCTCTCTCTCTCTCTCTCTCTCTCTTTCTCTCCCCCACTGACTTTTCCTTTCTCTTCAATTTTGTTTCTCAGTGCCACTCTGTTTCTCTGTTCACTCTTTCCACTCACAGTCCTTCTCTCCTACTTATCTTTGCCTCTTTCTCTGCTGCTTTTTTTTTTGTGTTCTCCTTTCATCCTGTCTCAGGGGTCAGAGCTTTTTGAACTGCTCACAGAGCAGATCTAAGCTTAAATCACATTAATTATTCACACATATACACATCTATCTATCTATCTATCTATCTATCTATCTATCTATCTATCTATCTATCTATCTATCTATCTATCTATCTATCTATCTATCATTTTTCTAAAAACTGCACGTTAGAAACTACTTGAAATTTTTAGACTGGATTTGTAAAGCAATGTTTGCTGTAACCACTTATCTTGTAGTATCCTTTTCCTTAGAGTTCTAGAAAGTGTCCTACTTTCTCCACCAACAGACACAATGCTTTGAAAATAATGACTGGCATAAATGGGAATAACTGGCTTTCCTGATATAAAGCATAATGTTCAGATTCTGTTGGACTGCACTAGAATTGTCCTCACAAATGTGAATGTTAGAAAGCAAGCAGCACCTGAGTACACAACCTTCATTAGATATGAGGAAATATATACTTCAACATGTAGGATGCCTCTGTCTGGAATAAACATCTTTTATCTAAGCACCCATATCTAAGAAAGTTTCTCTCATGCTCCTGGATTTGTAACTAGTGAAATTATGACTTGATTTCAGAAGAAATTGCAAATTCCAGCATACTGGACTATAGGGAGCATGGGAGGTTGTCACTGTAATCCAGTAGACCGAAGATGGAAAGAGCTCCTAATCGTGTCTGCCAAAGTATTCAATAGGAGGTGCTTCAGGAATATTAAGTGTCATGGCCACAACTGTGAAAAATGCAGCTTAGTATGCTTTTGAGGGGGCAGTCACTGCTAAAACGAGCTCACATAGGGCCAGAATATGTGGAAATATTCTCTGTGATATGAGGAGGAGCTGAACAATCCTGAGGGTACTCAGAATAGAGCGTCTGCTTAGCTGCATTGATAGGAGCCAAGTGAGGATGCTTAGGCGTCTGATAAGCATGGGTGTCATTGAAGGGTGTAGCAAGGTGCTGGCTGCTAGATAAGTGTGAGCTAAATGACAAGTGTAAAATAAATAATGAAAAAATATATTTTCCCACTAAATCGAGCTATCTAAATGCAGTGTAGTGTCATTATTTCACTCCAGAAAACATTATTGTGTAAATCCCCTGCCAATGCCGAGAACAGGCTCCATGCAGTGTACGTATAACTAGCCATTTGGCTAGTATCTGTATGTATTGAAAATAAACCAAGGGTTTTTGAAAACATTTGATGGATAGAACAAAGAATAAAATAGCCGTTATAGGAAAATAATGGTGTGGCCTGAAGTCCTTAAGTGTTTTACTCCTCTTATCCCACAGCAGGTTGCCAACATCTTTTTCTTCATTAATGACTGACACATTGTACTCTTTATGTTTGTAATTAATAACGTGAAGTGATTATGCGTCTCTCTGTATAACCCATTCTACTAGCAGTGCTCGATTGGTCTCACAATGTCTCATGGTAAGAGGTAGGCACACATGAAGACTCTTTTCTGTTCTGGTGGTGGAATGAACTTCTGAACAGCTGACTCAATAAGTCATCTTCAAACAACGGGTGAAATACTTAAACTAGCGATTATTTGCCCTGTTTGTTTTATGTGTATAATTTAAAAAAAAAAGACTTTTAGGTTAATGGTATCCCAAGTCAGTAACCTTGTGAACCAGTGTTAATGTATTCATTGATTTTAAAAGACTTTAAGCACTTTTGTACATCACTCTGGATAAGGGTGTCTGCCAAATGATGTAATGTAAATGATGTAGTGATGTGTTGTGGTGTATCGAGAGCCACAGTATAGAGGGTGATATTGACACCACAATGGGTGAATCACATACAACGGGAGCAACTATCGACTTAAGAGGAAGATATTTGAAAGTTATGTCAGGTTACAAACACACATTGTATCCAAGAAACATAAAACCACAGCTACTCAACCCCTGTATACGGTATTTCAGCAGATACAACCTCTTATTCAATTATCATGCTCTCTCTTGAAATTCAAAAGCAAAAGACCTTGCTTCAAGCTTGTCATGTTGCATAAGAATCCAAAATATAGTCTTTCCTAGTCTATAGTCTAAAGTCTATATAAGACTATTGTCTATCCTGTAGTCTTTTATGCAAAAACTGAAAGAAAGAAAGAAAACGTCACCATATCACCGATTATACATTTGTCTTAGACAAATAACATATTTTATTATTCACTTAATGTAAGCTTTTATTGTGAATGGTCAAAAAGAATTTGAAACAGAAATAATAATGCATTGAGACCAGCACATTCATATAAACCTCTCACTCACTCTCACTCTGTTATGAGAGCCACAAGATCCACCGGTTTAGTTCATCCACCCTGGTTTCATCACTGCATCAGCCATAAACCCAACAACCAAATCCAGCATACCCAGTAAGTCTTCCGGCACCTTTTTCGACACTCCTCTAAGGATTCAGCAATGATATTTCCCCGTGCCGATTGGTGTGTTCCCGTACCCCGACATGTACCGATACAGCGGCATACAAGTTCAAGTGTTGCCCCCCTCCACTGAGGAAGAATGGTGGGACAGGTTGGACGACTTGATGTCTCTCCGCCAACAAGGACGAGTGGTGAGTTGTTTTGCCCAATTATTTTGGACATGTGCGGCTGGTTTGAACCTCAGCGACGTGGAATTAAAGTTGTACTTAAATGACTGTTTGGATGAACTTTTTGTCTCAGGCAGAAATGCAAAGCCTACAAATTTTTGACTTTTGGGGTTTTGTCAGTAATTTAGAAAGCCGAACCCGATGGAACTTATGGGAAACTCCGGATGGAAAATCCGTTGACAAAACACCTGCTGCCACGCCTGCCTCTGCTCCCAAAATGGCCGCCAACCCTGCTAAAAAAAACAGCATTGCTGGTCCAGCATAAGGTATGTTTTGCATGCTGGTCCAGCATTAGGTGCTGGTTGCTGTCTTTTGGATGCTAGTATAATCCCAGCAAGACCACAACAGAACCCGTTACATATCACATTTCTTAGTGCATATTCATAGTTAAATAAAGACCAAGACAATTTTCTAGAGAATTGCAATTCACTTTTTAATAAAGAAAAACATTCTGGATATTCCTATCATTTACATGGCTTTCATTTTATATGTGTGTGTATATATTACCTGTAATATAGTATAACACATATTTGATCATTTTATGTACAGTCCTTAGGCAAGGAGCTGAAATTGATTTAGGAATAAAATAAATATTAAATGTATAAAAGTACTGAGAGAAAAGCTTAAATCACTTTGAGGTGGACTTGAACCGTCACAGAAGTGGTCTGATCTCACACCCAGTGATATCAACCTCAGTCAAATCCTTACTTCTTGCATGGAAACATCTTTCTTTACTGTTTGTGTGTGTGTTGCTATACAACACAGATTTTTGATGATGCTTATAAGTCACAGCTCAGCTGTGTGGTGGTGGACGACATTGAACGCCTGCTCGGTGAGTCTCACTCACACCCTGCTTGTGCCTTTGTGTTGTGTTTTAGATTTCCCACTTTTTGCAAACTGATTATCCTCATTTCCTCATAACGACCCACAGATTATGTTCCCATTGGCCCAAGATTCTCTAACCTTGTCCTCCAAGCATTGCTAGTTTTACTGAAGAAAGTGCCACCTCAGGTGTGTATCACACATCTCTGTAACATTCTTTTTAATATTGTGTGTGTGTATAATATGTGTTTGATGTGATAATATCTGCAGGGCCGTAAGCCGCTCATCATCGGCACCACAAGTCGTAAAGACGTCCTGCAGAAAATGGAGATGCTCGACGCCTTCAGCACCACTATACACATCCCTAACATCAGCACCAGAGCTCACCTGGTGGAGGCGCTAGAGGTCTTTTATTAACTATACTCTGCCACCATACTCACCATTTCTGAACCCCATAGAAAGGTTCTTTTCGGCATGGCAGTGGAAGGTATACGACCGGCAGCCCTTTGTGTGCATGCCTCTTTTGATGTTGACGAGCCGTTGGGGCCAGACCCGACTGTGCAGCAAGATGCTGCCGAATTATTTTTCCTGCCTCTTTTTTTTTACTGTAATATTTTTTCTGAAATTTTCATTTTCAGTTTACTGTTTTTTGTAAGTATTTTTGCTCAGTCCCATGTAAATATATCTGCTGTGCATATGTTGCACTGACTTGTTTACTGTAGTGGAAAAAAAAAAAAAAAATGTTGCAACAGCATGTGTGTGTATCTGCAAATATTTCTGTGCATGTGAACTATCTGATACATATTTTAGTATTATGGCAAAGCATACTAAAGATGGGGTGCTTCGCGTTATGCCCAACAGTGTGTAGTTGGTTAGGCAAAAATCTGGTAATATGAATGAAGTGTGTGCCATTTCATGCAAAAGTTTGATTTTGATAATACTGTGTAGTTTCAGTTGCAGTGCTTCATTTTGCAGGATACAAGGTATCTTGCAGTTTGGGTGTGTGGTTTTGTGAATTGTGTTATTTTGATAAAATTTATAAAAAAAAAAGTTTGAAAAATTGTGTGTTAGCAATTGGAAAAAAAAACACGTGGATTCAGCTTAAGCATCTTAGCATCATCAGTCCCATCTGGCATCATGTCCGGTTGGATGTTAGTGGATGTATTCTCAGAATTTAGCTGTCATACCAGTCCAGGAAGAGCAGAGAGAAGGAGCACATCACCAGGAAGAAGAGGATCCAGACACGGAAACCTGCATTGTTCTTAATCGCCTGAAGGATAAAGATGCAAATGTCACTGTAATGTGTAATACTTCAGAATATGTAACGTGTGTCATGTGCAATCAGGGTTTATGTTAATGACATTTTAATAAATTGTATCATGAGTTTAGGGGATGTGTGAAGTGAGAACACATCTGATGTACCAAGTATAACCACTGTTAATGAAACTGATTTGTGTCTATATGCTGTAATGTGTGTTTCTCACCTCTCGAATGTCTTCATTCCCTTCTTTAACATTTTCTGTTGTTCCAACAACCAGCTGATGTATATTATCGATTTCGGTCTCCTACATCACAGACAGGAGACATATTAATTCTAATACTGTACAGCTAATGCACCCACACACTAACACACACACACACACACACACAAACACACCTGTTGCAGAACTTTCTCAGAAAAAATCTCCTGTAGCCGAGAGATTTCCACCACCTTCCCTTCAATCTGCCTGTAAACACAAATATTAACTCTTTCTTTACTGAAGCCTCCACAGACATTTGTAAACAATTAAGATCAGTACAGAGACTGTTCATCACAGGCTAGATATGTCTTAGTGAACAAAACAGGAATCTGTGGTAGATTCATCTGGGAAAAAGCTCCTGACTAAAGTATCCACCATGCTAAAGCTAACCCAAGCAATATTAGCCTCTGTTCCTGTTCTGAGGCCCACAAGCTGCTGCCCCTGTTCAGCTCTTTCCAGATCTTACTCCTTGTGTCTTGCATTTTTCATGCAGATCCTATTATTTCCATCCTAAACCCTCAATTCTTGCCATCCTGTGCCTTTAATATGGACATCCTGAGCCTTCTGTCATTCTGTGATATTATTCCCACTTCTGATCCTATTCCTTCACTCCAGATCCTATTCTCTCCATCCTGAGCTGTACTGTCTACCCAAATCCTACTCCTGCTGTCTTGTGTCCTTCATGCAGATCCTACTTCTGTCATCAAGCCAGATCCTACATACACTATTCTGAGCCTTCAGTGGTGCTTTTCATATGTTACTCTCCCATACAGATCCTACTTCTGCTATGTGAGGCCTTCTTGACTTAACTGACTGCCAAACATTAAAAACACTCTGAACCAAACTAATGTCTGTAGGGCTGCTTCTATAATAGAATACAATAAATTCTGTGTGATATGTGTGTGTGTTTATCTTACCTTACTTCATCCACCAGGCTATTCATCTCACTCACCAGCCTTTGATTCTCCTGCTCAAACTGGACATAGACACACACATCAACAAACACAATGCAACAAACTGTGTGTGTGTGTGTGTGTGTGTGCTTTCATATACCATCTGAATTTCCTCAGGAGAGAGATCGTCCTCCACTTTGCTGTCCTCCCACAGGTCAACACCAATATCACACGTTGGCTTCTCTACAACCATCAATACACAGACACACATTCAACAATTTAATGCTTTTTTTTTTATCTGTATTTACACCACAGTACATTTTTGAATGCTCCAATCCGATTGGTCAGAAGGTCTTTATTCTAAAACCGTATCATTTCTTTATTAACAGCTAATTCACAGGAAAGCTCAATATATCCTGAGGTTTAACATAGTGTTGTTCAAGAAAGAAAAGACAAATCATTCACATGCTGGAGTTCTCTCAAAGGAAATGATTTTTGAATGTTTAAGGAAGGAATCTCCAGGGCCATGTCTTCTGGGCCAGGTTTGTTTGCGCCTTACCACTGCTTTCCTCTGACACGGTTTTCTCCGTATCTTCGCTTTGAGGTTTTCCCATTTTTATTTTATGTTCCGGTTCCAGCCGAGACCTGAACACACAAGCAAGCAGAAAAAAGGTCAGAACTGTCTCGTCACCATACGGTATACACAATAAAGCACAAGTGCCATGAGTGTGATGTATGACTCACAGCCTCTTCTTATCCACCACTCTCTTCACACGGATCGCTCTTTGCTCCGAGTACAGCTTACACACGCCTGCAAAAACGCATAAACCCACACTTGTGTAATATGAATGGCACAAGTTACAAGTTACACAAACTGTTAAAAAAATAAAAATAAATCTATTAGCATATATTACAAAAGTGACATATCGTCCAGACAATAATCATTCTGTAGTGCATCTGTGAAATGAGTCAGTGAGGCTGCTCACCGTTTTGAAGGAAATTTATATAGCATATAATCAGATAGTGTCTTTTTTGATTAATGAATTATGGATAGTAAACCTGACGAAGAAAAGAAAGATGAAGATTCTGTGAATGTACTTGCTATCGTTTCTCACTGGAGCTATCGACTATCTCGTTTCTTTCTTCGTTTTGTCTTGTTTTTAGTATATTAGCTTTGTTTATCCATCTGATTTCTGTTCAAAAAGTTGGGGGGGAGAGAGAGAGAGAGAGAGAGAGAGAGAGAGAGAGAGAGAGAGAGAGAGAGAGAGAGAGAGAGAGAGACCCTAACCAATATAAACTCACTGAGAATACTTTATGTAACTATGCATGCTGGATAGATTATATTAGGTCACAAGGCCCACATGACAAGGAAAGAGCCTCCTTACATATTGTTCACAATCAGTAATTTCACTGATACTTGGCAATAACTTGACTAACACAAGAACACTTCTTCTCATAGATTGTTCTTCAAGAGTGCCAGAAATCCCACTTTGGGCATCAGAGGACAAGAAGCCTTTGGGAACAACAAATCCACAGAAGCCTGAAGACATAAAGGTGCGCAAAGAAACACCATCAGGGTTAGTAATACTTTACACTTAAGGATCAACAACAGGATCTGATAGCAGGATACTCTGTCGCGAGCTTGAATCTCACATGAACAGGATCCTGGTTTCAGCACAAGACACGTGTCAGGAAGGTAAAATCCCAGGAGGATGAAAGCTTCTTGGCCTCGAGAACAAACGAACAAATGTCGAAGGCTGAATTAGGGGACTGATCTCTGAAAAAGCAGCTGATCAGAATATATCATGGCAAAGGACACCGTCATAGCTGCAACATATTGGGGAGTGTTGGGCCAGACTCTAGAGCAGAGAAAGATGCATATAACCACCTGAATTATCACAAAGATGGTAAAACACAAAGAGCTCCCCAAACAAAATCCCAATGGGAAAAGTAACAGGCTTAACTTGTAATGTTTTGTATCCTCTCCACAGACTTAGTAGTAAGCATCAAGCATCAAGTCTGCAAGGTGGAGACAGCAATATCCAATGATAGATAAGGCAGCGTTGGTCAGGCAAAGTATCTTCTGAACAGCCTGTAGAATATTGGACTCCGTTGTCACGACAGCGAGGTTGATGGCCCTTTGGAATTCCATTGGCCAGGCACATAGTACTGGTGCTCTGGAAATACCTCTAGGTATTAGTAGGACTTGTGACTCAGAGACTGGCTCAGTAACAAGGTCTGATACAGACACTGCTACTACCCCTCAATTACCCAACAAAACTATACAGAATTGACAGGTTGACTAACATGAAATGTACTGTACCTATTGACCTGCAGCAATTCTGCCCCCAGAGAGCACATACAGCATGCCATAAACAATGACTAATAGAATAGGATCATTACAGGATACAGAGAATCCTGTAATGATAAAATGGGAAGAAGATGGGCAAAGATGTTACAACTAATGCCCCATCACTATTAAAGAGATATGAGAGATGTGAAGAAGGAATACTCCAGCAGAAAAACCGCTCATGGTACCCTAGATGAACCAAGTGAGAATTAATGAGCCTGGGTGGAAGTTTGGCTCACTAATGTGGGATAAGGGTTCACCAGCACGCTCTGGAACCTGGGAGGGAGTGAAGGTGTCAGCATGAATGTGAGTGTTTCTCCTGACTCAAGACCTTTTTTAAACAAACAAATCTTGCAAGTGCTTAGACTGATATTGGGTCAGACAAGTTTAAGTTCAACTCGGGCAATTATGGACAGGCCTGGGATTGGGTCTGAGAGGCATTTTGTGCCAGAAACAGAGGAGCACATTCTGGTAGAATGACAAAATAAAATATAATATCAAACTTAACAGGTTATTGGAATGTGTTCTGAAACAGTTCCATGAAAAGCTCCAAGCGGATGATGGGGAAGCCAAAACAATAAGGTATGCAGTAGGTGTCAGTAATAAACTAAAGCAAAGAAAAAAAATATCTGGACTGTGTTTGTTTTAGTACCTTTAAGGTAGACTTCTATCAAGTCCAGCACAGCCCCACGATGCTCCTTCATCTGAGCAGAAATCACCGTCTTCTCTGCTACACACACACACACACACACACGCACACACACACACACACACAAACAGACAACCATTTCAATATAAAATAAATATTCATGACTTAAAATGAGAAAGAAATGTAAGTTGAAATGCAACAAGCTCCTGTCTTTATTGGCGCACTGGTGTGTGTGTGTGCGCGCGTGTGTGCGCGCGCGTGTGTGCGTGTGTGTGTTTACCTTCCGTTCTCAACTGTTTGATGGCATCCGAACACGTTCTCATGAAAATCTGAGCGTCCTGATCAATCTGGTCTCTCTCACAATCTGTCATATGAGTCACATCTGAGGAGAGTAAACTTCTCACACACACACACACACACACACACACACACACACACACGAGAATGTAAACCGTTTCATACTAAATTGGGTTAAAATGACAGACCATGTTGACACACAGCTTTTAACCTCAGTTCAATTTAACACTTCTGTCTCACTTCAGCGGCTGTGACCCATTCGGAGGCTTTTTTTTTCCCCTAAATGTATTTTTCATTTTAATTTCCTTCTGCCATTCCTCTTTGATCCAAGTTCATTTCGGGGAGGGGGTGTGTGTGTTATGAGGAGCCTTTCAAGGACTTTAAAATACACAAAAATACACAGCAGATTCAAAGTGCTTGTGTGTTAAATAACTTAATAGGGCACCTAATCGCTTGGGATCATAACTGCTTGAATAATACAATTAAAAGGGGGTGCAAGGGGGTTAGTGGGAGACAGGGCTGGCATTTGTTCACCCGTGCTGTGTTTTAGATAGCTATACTGTGTACGACAGCCACTGCTGTGTATTTTTCTGTAGATGTTCTCTTAAGAAATAACGAGTGAGTTACAGGAAGTTCACACCTGCAGATCGAATCTCAGGCTCACCTGCCGGCATTCACATAGTCCTTCCTGTGCTGTAGCAGGAAATCCTTTAGCTTGGTGATGTTGGAGATCTAAAGACAGATCAATGAAATCAATAAGTGTCACACAGAAACAAACTGGTGTATTAACTGTAAAACTGTTCATTTTATCTGTTCATTCCCTCCCTAGATTTAATAAGGGTGAAATGAATTTGAATGAATTAAACGCAGAGGTTTTTTCTGCAGACAGACATTCTGCATGCCGTCCCGGTTAAACTCTCATACTGAACGTCATGGTCTAGTCAAACTGTAAGCTGTTATTCATACTTCTACTGAATATTTCAGGAAATTATTTCAATTCATTTCAATTAAGTGTGCTAGAAAAACAAACAAGGGGAAAGTTAGAGCCTGACATAGGTTTATAAAAAGAAGAAATTGTGAGGAAGATTACAGAACGGATCGTGTACGCACACACACACACACACACACACACACACACACACACACACACACGCACACAGAGCTATGTTCAGAGAGACCCAGTTTGACAGCTGACAGCAGGATTATTTACAGAGCTCAGTGTGTCAGTGTTTAACAGCCGTAATCACACCGTTTATTGAATTACTGCACCACCTCAACGACTCCAATTACACACTAACACTGAAACTGTGTGTGTGTGTGTGTGTGTGTGTGTGTCTCACCCTATGTCAGCATTCTTAAAGCTTTAGGCTATATGCTTACACCATAACCTTCCCCAACAGGAGAAAAGACATCCATACCTCAAACTGAACTGTTTTTACAGATTAAAACACACAATAGAGACAAAAAAAACACAATAAAACAAAACAGTAATTTAAATGAAGCCCATGCGACTGTCCTGTATCGATGTGCGTTACATTTTTTTTGCCGTTAACAATATTTATAAAATAATTAAATAAACTCTACCATTGTTGCCACTTATCAATGATCTCAATGTCCAATATTGTGATGTGGTTTAACAAATGGACAAATTATCACTGAATACAGTTAGTGTTTTCCACAATGCTGCTGAATTCTATATTCGGGATGGTCTGTTTGCTTGAAAGGCAAAAATTTAATTGGATACAAAATGTTACCAAAAATACATTTTTTGTTGTATTTTGTTTTAGATGATGAAATCAATTCAATTCAGCATTTAATACTTTTGATGTAAGAATTTTAAGTTGGGGGGGGGGGTACCCTAACTAGATGAATTAGCTGGGTGCATAAATATGTACACCCCTTAATTAACACTTTGTTAAACAGCTTTTGCTTGTACTACAGCACTCTTTGTTTTTGTTTTGTTTTTCTTTTCAAATTGTAAGGGGATTTGCTGATTTGGATCCTGTGTTGACTTGGATTCCGGGAAGGTTTGGAGCTAAAACAGACTGGCATTTAGAGCAATTCATTCCTTTATTTGGACCAGACATTCTGTCCCAGCTGAAGAGAAGCAGCACCCGAGCAGGATGCTCCCACCACCATGGTTCACTGTGGTTATGGAGATCAATGGAGGAAAAGCTGGTGAGACAATCAGACAATACCAAGTTGTGCCACATGGTGTGAATTCATTTAGGCAAACCTGGAGTTGTTGTTTTCCCCCTTAGCCAGCTTACCCCATAAATAGACAGGTGAAGAATACTCAGAAGAGCTCAGTCGGACCTGCAGGTTTATTCCTGCAGTCCATCTAAAGTCCCCCGAGGTCTCTTGCTACTTCCCTGATCATGTTTCTGCTTGTACTTGAATGCTGTTAATCAATATATCGCATTAAAGATAGAAAAAAAAGATCTGGCATGATTTATCTTTTTTTTTTTACACCACTAAAACCAGAGAAACAGAGACCAAGCGAAAAAAGGCAGCAATGAGGGAATGAGGGAGGAACAAGGTGAGGTAGAGACCTCAGATTGAAAAAAAACACAGACTCTGATGGTGGCTGTGTGTTAAATAACTAAACACAGTGTCTACTAGCTAAAGGGTGGAACTGCTTCAATAACACAATTACACAGTCAGAACAATCAGTGTTAATTGCACACAAGTAGAAGAAAATAATAACATTATATGTTCATTGTACAATAAGTGCATTTTTTCTCCAGAACGGCTTATGATGTCATTGCAGGATTTTGAACCGAGTGACAGAGCTCCGTCTCAGTGAACAGAATTACAGGATTGCATCCCAGAGACTTTTCTTCACATCTGTTCAAAATATGACAAGCCGAACTCCTTCCTCCTTCTGAGTGGAACACGGGGACAGTGACGGAGAAGTTGTCTTAACATCATAGTTATTAATACAACCGATGAATTCCAGCCTACACAAAAAAACTAACCCTAACATTAACCCATGTGAACTTTTTTTGGTTTTTAGCTTTTTTTCCCCTCATGGGAATCAACCTAATGTCTCTGTGAGGTCAAAACTGCCAGATATTCCTATTCTTTTGGAGACATTTGGTTGATAAAAACATGCCCCCACCCACAGACACAGTAAAGCAGCAGCTCAGACTCGTGGGCGTCTTGTCCTCTGTGTGTGTGTGTGTGTGTGTGTGTGTGCGCGCGCGTGTGTGTGTGTGTGTGTGTGTCTGATTCCCACAGCTCAGCGTGAGGTCACAGGGATCAATTGCACCAGTAATTTAAGTCTCTAAAGAGCAAAGTAATACTAAACAGACTGTGTGTGTGTGTGTGTGTGTGTGTGTGTGTGTGTGTGTGTGTGTGTGTGTGTGTTGGGGGGCTGAAGGAGACAGTCTGCCTGGCTGCGTTTAATCTCATCATCAGGGACCCCCACTTTACCTCTCTACCTTTCGGGGTCTCTCTCTCGGTCACACACGATTTTATCTTTACATGAAAAACAAATGTGGTGAATCAGTTTTGCTTGACAGACAGAAGGTTTTTTACACACACA
Source organism: Tachysurus fulvidraco (assembly GCF_022655615.1). Taxonomy (NCBI): domain Eukaryota; kingdom Metazoa; phylum Chordata; class Actinopteri; order Siluriformes; family Bagridae; genus Tachysurus; species Tachysurus fulvidraco. The sequence goes on from NC_062532.1 coordinate 6,946,154, forward strand.
CACACACACACACACACACACACACACACACACACACACACACCTTCACTGTTCTTTTTCTCAATTCAATTTAGTGTATCTTATTTATTACAGAATCACACTCTTGCGCGCGTGCGCACACACAGAACAAGATTCATGACCACTTCTCCCACTGACTCTCCCTTTCTCCTGTCTTCACCTCCCTCTCTGGAATTTAGTAATCTGTTCTTTAAACACAGAAGAAACAAGAAAAGAAGGCGATAAAGGGAACATTATATCTATATTATGTGTGTGTATAAGTGTAAATGAGTCTGTGTCTATGTGAGTGTGTGTGTATGTATATGAGTGTATGTGTGTGTGTACGCGCGCTTGCGCTTAAAAAACTCGAAAAACACCTTAAATCACTTCTGTTTATTCTAAGTCACATTTAGCTTGTGCTTCACGTGTAATTCGGGGCGCGAAAACACAAATAACACGAATAAGAAGCACAAACAAAATAAACACTGCTGTCATCCATTCACACTGTAGTTCTACCTTCATACAGCGAGGCTAAGCTACTTAGCATTTAGCACAACAAGCTCCTCACCACTTCTTTGGCTTTGCTGGAGAAGCTGTTTTTCGGTCTGTTTCTCCGTAAGAGCTCATCCTTTGGACTCTCCGGTCCGACGCCGATCGCCTTGTTGCGCGTCTTCACTGTTTTCACGCTCGCCTTGAACAGCAAAGTGATATCCACCGCCATTACGGCATCACACATCAACACAGACACGTCACCAGCGCCGGCACGTCGCTGCACTTACGTCATACTACTGCGCCTAGCACATGTAATAATCCGAGCTGAGGCAAGATGTATAATCTAGAAAACAAGCAAAAAATAGGATGTAACACATAATTATTAAATCATGACAGAATATAGCGGCAATTGTAACAACACAAATACATGACGTTATTTTTTTATTAAATGCACTGTCAACGAGCGGCCACAAGAGGGCGCGATTCAATTCTGTCTCTAACATACACTGCTTAATTACTAAATCTGCGCAAATTTGCGTACAATCGTTCGACCTCACATCTACTAGCACCCCTACAGCTCCATTGTTCTCCTGTTTTTGTTGTGCAAACACCCCCATAACCTGTGAGGCCTTGCTCACTTGCATTTGTTCACTCAGAGTAGCTCAGATCCAAAGCAGGCCAAACCTCTGTGTGACATGGAATCCTTCACGGCCTATCTATACAAAATAGTCTGTTTTATTTATAAAAATTGTGTGCTAAGGTTTGTCATTGCCATAGTACATATCATATTTATATAACCCTTGTGCAGACCTGGGGTCTATTTGGCTCATCTGGAAAGTTTATTGTGTCATAACTTGGGTTTCCTTCCACGTATTTGCCTGAAATTTACCAGGATTGTTCCAAATTATGAACTTTGCAAGTAAAATTAATTTTGTCTATTTTTGTTGAACTAGGGGTTCGTAAAATAAATACATTACTCCTCAAGTCCTCCCGAGTCAATTTGACCCGGCCACATTTAGTGGGGCAATAGGTCACACTTTGGCCCTTTTCAGCGCAAAAGTGCCCACATAAAATGTCCACTAACACACACACACACACACACACACACACACACATACACACACACAAATTGGGCATTGCATTTCATTAGGCCTCCAGAAAAAAAAAGGCCACACATTTGTAAAGATTTCACACTTTTGATATGCCTTTGCCTAGCAGAGGAGTGTGTATGAGACATGAGGAGTGTGTTTGGAACAGTAAGAGTGTGTATGAGACATGAGGAGTGTGTATGAGACATGAAGAGTGTGTATGGAACAGTAAGAGTGTGTATAAGACATGAGGAGTGTGTTTGGAACAGTGAGAGTGTGTATGAGACATGAGGAGTTTGTCTGAGACATGAGGAGTGTGCATAGAATAGTAAGAGTGTGTATGAGATATGAGAAGTGTGTATGAGACATGAGGAGTGTGTATGGAACAGTAAGAGTGTGTATGAGACATGAGGAGTGTGTTTGGAACAGTGAGAGTGTGTATGAGACATGAGGAGTTTGTCTGAGACATGAGGAGTGTGCATGGAATAGTAAGAGTGTGTATGAGACATGAGGAGTGTGTATGGAACAGTAAGAGTGTGTATAAGACATGAGGAGTGTGTTTGGAACAGTGAGAGTATGTATGAGACATGAGGAGTTTGTCTGAGACATGAGAAGTGTGCATGGAATAGTAAGTGTGTATGAGATATGAGGAGTGTGTATGAGACATGAGGAGTGTGTATGGAACAGTAAGAGTGTGTATAAGACATGAGGAGTGTGTTTGGAACAGTGAGAGTGTGTATGGAACAGTAAGAGTGTGTATGGAACAGTAAGAGTGTGTATAAGACATGAGGAGTGTGTTTGAAACAGTGAGAGTGTGTATGAGATATGAAGAGTTTGTCTGAGACATGAGGAGTGTGCATGGAATAGTAAGAGTGTGTATGAGACATGAGGAGTGTGTATGAGACATGAGGAGTGTACATGAGACATGAGGAGTGTGTTTGGAACAGTAAGAGTGTGTATGAGACATGAGGAGATGGCATCTGGTAGGCAAAATAGACCTAAGACATAACAAGTGTAAAATGTTCACAGATGTAAGCTGATCACACAAAATGGTGATCATTGTAGAATTTTTGATTTATAAGCATTAAGGTCAATTTGACATGGAAAAAAACAGATTTTATTATTTACTGACATTAAAAATAGTCAAAATGGTTTCAAAACAATCTCCTGGCTTTCAAAGAGACAATGCCAAGAGATAGATTCATTTCAATTATGAAACACCTTCTAACAGACAAATTTGCTGCGGTCTCCGACATCTGGACACGCTTCAACAAGAACTGTGCTGAGAGTTTCACTCCAGGAGAACACATGACCATAGATGAACAGCTGTTCCCTACCATGGTTTGTTGTCCATTCACACAGTATACCGCAACCAAGCCAGACAAATTTGGGATCAGTTCTGGATGGCCATTTGGAGACCAAATATGTCTGCAATGCATCTCCTTACTTGGGAAAGTACCCCAGTCACCCAGGGTCCAGCTTGCGCAGTGAAGCATGAGCGATTTGCTACTGCACTGGGCATTCCAATGCTTCTGTGGAGGCATGTTGGGTTCTTGTTCCGTCTCAAAATTCACTTTTGGTGTTATAATTCATTGATGGCCAATGAAAATGAAATGACCATTTTATTCTGTATGTGTAAGAACATGTCAAAAGCCATGGACCATAACTTCACTCAGCTTATGACATTTGTCTACAAACATACATTGGAGACTGAAGTGTTAGCAAGTTTTCATTTAATTCATGTATTAGCAACTTTTCATTCTTTCCCAAGAAAGGGATGTCTCATACACACTCCTCTTCATGTCTCATACACACTCTTACTGTTTCAAACACACTACTCATGTCTCATACACACTCTTCATGTCTCATATACACTCTTACTGTTCCATACACACTCCTCGTGTCTCATACATACTCGTCATATCTCACACACACTCCTCATGTCTCATACACACTCTTACTGTTCCATACACACTCCTAATGACTCATACAAATATTTACAAATGTGTGGCCTTTTTTTTTTTCTGGAGGCCTAATGAAATGCAATGCCCAATTTGTGTGTGTGTGTGTGTGTGTGTGTGTGTGTGTGTGTGTGTGTGTGTGTGTGTGTGTGTGTGTGTGTGTGTGTGTTAGTGAACATTTTATGTGTGCATTTTTGTGTCTGTATGTATGTTCATTGCTCTGAAAAGGGCAAAAGTGTGACCTATTGCCCCACTAAATGTGGCCGAGTCAAATTGACTCGAGAGGACTCGAGGAGTAATGTATTTATTTTACGAACACATAGTTCAACGAAAATTGACAAAATGAATTTTATAGTTCAAAGTTCATAATTTGGAACAATCCTGGTAAATTTCAGGCAAATATGTGGAAGGAAACCCAAGTTATGGCACAATAAACTTTCCAGATGAGTCAAATAGACCCCAGGTCTGCACAAGGGTTATATAAATATGATATGTACTATGGCAATGACAAACCTTAGCACACAAATTTTTTATATAAATAAAACAGACTATTTTGTATAGATAGGCCGTGAAGGTTTGGCCTGCTTTGGATCTGAGCTACTCTGAGTGAACAAATGCAAATGAGCCAGGCCTCACAGGTGATGGGGGTGTTTGCACAACAAAAGCAGGGCTGAAGAAAAGTGAGGGCGTCCCGCCCTCCTCTGACTCTGATTGGCCGTGATTCACGGCCCGTAACCCTAAAACAAATCAATCAAACCAACGATGGCAACGAGTATTACCCAATCAGGGGCAGAATAGGACGCGTCTCCACACAATGCGGGTGGGGTGATTTGCATGGGATGCTGTATAATGTGGACCTATGTAAAATACGGGACAAATCGCGTCCCGTATTGATTTGATACAGGACGCGTCATTTTGCCTGTAAATACGGGACGTGTGTATTTCACGGGACGGGTGGCAACCCTAAGCTGAATCCACGTGTCCAGAACTTTAATACACGTTAATAAGCGTGTGCGTGTGAGAGTGCGTGCGTCTGTGTGTGGGAGTTTGTTTGTGGGAGTGTGTGTGTGTGTGTGTGTTCACAAGACTATTCACATTTTGAATGTTTACTGTCAGATGGGTTCTAAAGTGGTGTGTAAGTTGGTCACATCGCTGTCTCATTGCTCCAGCTTCCCAGTTCGATCCTCGGGTCTGATTTTCATGATCCTCATTTTCTCCTAATGGTCATGTGGGTTACCTCCAGGTTCTCCAGTTTCTCCTGCCTCCCCCCAAAAATTGTAAGTGCAATAAATTAAACTATAATAAATTGCCCCCAGAGTTGAAATAATGGAGTCAAATGACTCTCAGGATCCAAATCCACTATGAACCAGGATAAAGCTGAAGGTAACTTTGATATCAATAAAAGCACATGTAAGCATGTGTATGCAAACCTTCTACATTGGTACCTAAATAGTTAAGACTCTAGGTTGTTGATCAGAAGGTCAATGTTCAAGCCCCAATGCTGCCAAGCTGTTGGACCCCTAATCAAGGCCTGTAACCCTCTCTGTGCTCTGAAAAATACAGACTTTTTCTTCTGAATTGAAGATATTCCTTCATCTTCATTACTGCTTCATCCTTATCGGGGTTATGGTTATGAACACTACCACTATGATGTGGTGAAACAGCATTTTGGACGTAAACGTGGTTATTTATTTCTGGTTTGCTTCTGGAGACTTCCTAATCGATTTCCAGAATAACTGAATTTGAGCCATGGTTTGTGTTTGTGCGTTTATTGCAGTAATACAGCATTAATATTCACAAAGATCATTAATATTCTTGACCTCACATTTGTGAACTTCAAGCACTAATCACTGAGCGGTACACAAGCTAAAGAAAAAACTTATCATTGATCATTACTAAACAATATTAATGCACGGCAAACAACATTAAAATCTCACGCACGCAAACATTTATGATTTAGAGAGTGAGGGACATTGAACAATACAAAGAGAGAGATATTAGGGTTCAGGATGTTCATCTTATACTTGTCAAAATGCCATATGTGACACACACATATACAAACACACTAGAGCTTGAGCTGACTGTTTAAACCATTCGTTCGACCTTTTTGCATTTTGTCCCTTTCTGCCATTGTTTGCTCCATAATGAGCACATTTGAGTTTAAATCATGCAGTTTTAAATATAAATGAAAAGCCTTGAACTTGGACACGTATCGTATCACATGTACGTGCTTTTGAGGGGCCATGCTGTTTAAAACCTCAGAGTTAGCACTTTAGTCTAACTAGAAAACTTAAGTTCCTCGGTTACACAGTTCCATGATGGTTTCAAGAGCTGAGAGAAAAGTGTGATGGGTCAGGTCAGATAGAAGGTCGACATTTTAACATTCAACATTTCAGTCCTGATTAAAGCTCTAACATATACACACACACACACACACACACACACACACACACACACACACACACACACACACACACACACACACACACACACTCTGTAACTGTACTCCACAACTTACACTCCATTCAAAGTCATAAATGTAACAGTATACCGTCAGTGTGTGTAACAACACAATTATCCACTTAGATTTCAAAATTTGTACGCACATATTAGGCTCATATATGTATATATATATATATACTGTATATACTGTATATGTTACACATTCATACACACACGCAACTACAGAATAGTGTGTATTGTGATGAGTTTTTACATCTTTATATCTTTTTAGTGTTTTTTTTTAAATATCTAGAACAGTAGCTCACAAAGCACAAGACGCTACACATACTGTGGCATGTGTGTGTGAAGGGTTTTACGACGAAGGGCCCAGAAAAAGAAGAGGTGCGAGTCGGGGCTCCGCTCGTTCCTCTTAGAAGCCGAGATCTCTGATGAGAAAGAGGAGCAGAAATAAAAATTCACACTTCGTTCGACACGGTAATGCAGTTATCAAGCGTCTCTTTGTCGCTGTGTTGAAAGTATTCTGCTGTAAATTTGATGTGGATTTTTCAATTATTATCTTCTACAGTAAGTTGCTCCAGTTACTTGTATGGTGGATGATGATGATAATTAAATCCACTATTTTTTTCTATTTGAATTCTATTTACTCAATTTTCCAATAACAATGTCAAACATATGGATGTTGGGACGTTACTGGAAATTGACTCATTTGAATTGTTGTATCTATTTTCTATTTATACTCTATTAAGATTTGAGTGTCTACTTTCATATCAGCTTCACATAAACCACCGCTGTGGCGTAAGACAACAGGCCTCTGGGAAAAAGAGTAAAGGTGTTTTTGTTCATTTTGTTCATTGTGGCTTGAGCAGAGATGTTTTCTGATGTTCTGATGAACAAAAGACAGCTTTTTGCCCGTATATTTGAGTACACTACAGTGTTAATACAGAAATACTGTGCTTCTAGACAAAATTTGTATTTTGGTATTTTCCATCTTATTCCTCTTCAGTTCACAGTTTAAATATTGAACTGAAACCTGTTGTGTAACATGAGCCTCTTAATGAGATGATATGATGACAGAATTAACTACAGTTAAAGCTCAGAGGGAGTTCAGTATTTATCCCAAACTAATCACTTAAACATATTATTACCCATTAATATTTCTACTATATCTATTCTAAAACTTTTCTGATCAGTTGTCTTACCAGAAGGCAGGGAGATGTTAAATTCGGATGTGATTGCCCTCATCCAGCCTGATGATTATAACATTTACAAAAACAAACCAGAGGAGCAGTCTGTCATTTTCCCCACAAACTATTTGCACAGTGAAAACACTGACAAACCTTTCCACCTACTAGTATTGTTGTTAGTATTGTGCCTATTAGCACACTTCAGAAACTTCATTATGATCCACTGAATGATAAGAGCTGGAAATTACATTACAATCTATATCTTTAATGCTATACATAAATGTTCTCTTTGGTATTGTGTTTTGGTATTGTTTAAAATTGTATTTAAAGTATGTGAGAATATAACAACAACATAGTGTTAAGTTAATGGAAAAAAAATCCTATAGAACATGACGTTCCTGTGCTGCCTCATCAACAAGGACCACAGAATATAGGTATGGAACAACAATGCTATGTTCACACATACAGCAACTCGCAGCGACAAAGCGACCGGAAATCATTTGTTTTCTATTAGAGCTGCCGACTTCCAGGGACATGACAAATCTGAGAAAAGTTGAACGTTATGCAAATATGTTTGCAACTTATTGCAGTGTCTACCAATGGGAGTGAAGAGAGTAGAGCACACATCTCGTATGAAATGATGCAGATAAACACTCCTGAATTCTATACACAAACCAAAACTCCCTCAAGAATGTTTCATTTACGCGCCACCCTCTGATAAACATTATTGTTAGGGCAAGGAGTAGTAAGAACGCCAACAGTACTAGAGACTTCATAGACTTCATCGACTAGCCTTTCGCAGAAATTCAAATCACTGTATGTGTGAACGTAGCATTTTTTCAGCTTGAGAGATCCCACTTTTAAGGATTGAATATTGAAATAAAATACAATTAACATATAATATATATATATATATAATATATATATATATATATATATATATATATATATATATAGAGAGAGAGAGAGAGAGAGAGAGAGAGAAATTTTCGAGTACTCACGCCCCTTGATCCTGGAGCAGGATGAGGAATTTGCTGACACGGTATTCCTGTTCCATCTGCAGATAAACACACATACTTTAGTGATAACACTGCATTAAACTCAGTACAGTCTCGGCACTTGATGTTTGCTAGTCTGCATGGTCTCAACACCAAGTGAGTAAAAGTTTATAAACAAGATACCTGCATTGACATCTCGATGAGCATGAGGAGTTTCTTAATTCCAATAAACACTCTCTTTCCCTTCACCTTCTGGGCGATAGTCGCTCGCTCTGCATCCGTGAAGCAGCCCAACAACTATACACACACACACACACACACACACACACACATACACACATACTGGTTTTACCACCTATCAGAGGACCTTCAATTGCCCCAACTCTTACTGTGTAGAGAAAAAGGTTACTGTGGATCTATTGTACCTTCATCAGTCATTCAGTCATAATTACTCAATTTATTTTATGTTCATATGTGTTCATTATTTTGTGTAGAATTAAACAGAAATAAACAGCTTAGAAGATAATAATGTTAACTGGTTAACTTGTTTTGGGTGTGTGTTGGATTTGAATTAGTGGCATTGGTTGAATGGCATTTATTTTTTGATTAGTAACTTGAATTAGTTTATTTTTTAACTATTTTATTTGGCATTGTTTATATTGGATTCACCATTTCATGAAGTGCTTCACAATTCCTGGGGCAGGTTACACCTAGAAATTATGTGACCATTTAGTATTAGATTATATTATATCAGATTACAACACCTGAACGAGTTAATGTTAAAAGTTAGCCTATTCTCATCCACTGGCTAACTGCATGAAAGCACCTACTGTCTTCTTCTGATATGGGAAGCAGATGCTTTGACATAACTTATGTAACATCACAAACTCTTTGGCATACAGTATGTGTCACATCCCTCCCACCCAGAGAGCAGAGTATAGTTAATAAAAGACCTCTAGCGCCTCCACCAGGTGAGCTCCGGTGCTGATGTTAGGGATGTGTATAGTGGTGCTGAAGGCGTCGAGCATCTCCATCTCCTGCAGGACGTCTTTACGACTCGTGGTGCCGATTATGAGCAGCTTACGGCCCTGCAGACATTATCACATCAAACACATATTATACACAACCCATACAAACACAAAATATTAAAGAGAATGTTACAGAGATGTGTGATACACACCTGAGGTGGCACTTTCTTCAGTAAAACAAGCAATGCTTGGAGGACAAGGTTAGAGAATCTCGGGCCAATGGGAACATAATCTGTGGGTCATTATGAGGAAATGAGGATCAGTTTGCAAAAAGTGTGAAATCTAAACCACAACACAAAGGCACAAGCAGGGTGTGAGTGAGACTCACCGAGCAGGCGTTCAATGTCGTCCACCACCACACAGCTGAGCTGGGACTTATAAGCATCATCAAAAATCTGTATTGTATAGCAAACACACACACAAACACACACACAGTAAAGAAAGATGTTTCCATGCAAGAAGTAAGGATTTGACTGAGGCTGAGATCACTGTGTGCGAGATCAGACCACTTCTGTGACCTCAAAGTGATTTAAACTTTTCTCTCAGTACTTTTATACATTTAATGTTTATTTTATTCCAAAAATCAATTTCAGTTCCTGAATGATCAAATGATCAAATATTTTATACAATATTACAGGTAATAACAGACCTTTTTGATGGCTTGGCATTTTGAAATCTCAGAGAAGCCGATCATTTTATCAGGGCTGCAGATCTTAATGAAGGGAAACTGTGAATCCTCTGCAATTTTAGCAGCTAAAGCCGTTTTCCCGCTGTGAGCAGGACCTAAATATCAGACACAAAAAATTAACAATAGACACAACAACTATTCTGAAAGTTCCTGTCAGCCAGGATATTTTGTCTAGTAGTGAATCTGTACAGAGAATGAAAGCTAACTTAATCAATATTTAAATGTTTTTCTTTCAAACAAACATTGCTGGTTTATTTATTTATTTGCCACTTTGAAAATCATTTCAAGGTCACATGATATTATCATTATATTATATAATTTCATAAACAAGAAAGCGGTCAGTCAGCGTGTAGTGTCTGGTGTATCTAACAAACAGACTCATAATTCCATTCTCAGATGCAAATCTGGCAAATTCATGGACAAATCCACACCTGAAGAGTGAGTCAAGTCGAGATAAAGATGCTAAACAGTCCTACACACAGTAATATCCAGCTAACATTTGCTAAATCCACTCAGAATGACGAGCTGATATAAACACTAGATCTAAGCACTAATATTACTGACCGTCTTGACTCAAAACTCTTCCACACATTATACAATAATACTAGCTGATACTTTTTTGAATCTTTTATATTTCTAAATATATCGTTTTATTATGTGTTATGTGATTTATCCTGACCTTCAAGCAGCACGGCTACCAGCGGAGTTCTGTCGCTGTTCTTGGTTTGTTGAACCAGCAGCTCTCCATCATCCAGCACGTGACTCACTGGATCGCCCCATTTAATAATGCCGTTCATGATGTAGCTCGCATAATCCTCCTGGTTCGTACCAAACGCCTGGAACAAATGGACAAAATCGATGTGATTGAACACAGAGCGAGAAGAGAAAGAACAGGACCAGGAGTCGTAATACAGCATCTTACTCACAGGTTTGATGTCGTTGTTAAGCGATCCCACAAAATCGTCTCTGCACACCCTCAGCTTCTCAGCTTTCTCCAGGTCTACTTCCACTGTGGCTGTGGCCTTAGCACACACACACACATACAGAAGAATTAGAATGTGCTGTTAAAGAAAAATATTTTTGCTTTGGGTACGTTATAGTGTTACAATGCTATGTATGTTGTGCTGCTATTCTTTGTGCTGCGTTATTAACCTTGATGTGTCGATTCATGGCGGTTGATTGAGCAGCTCTCACTAATCCCTCCAGTTCAGCACCGCTGTAGTTCTTCGTTTCTGCTGCCAGTTCCTTCAAATCAACATCCTCTGCTAGCAGTTTAAACTCGCGCATTTTAGCCGTGTGAATGCTCAGGATCTGAACACGACCCTTTTCATCCGGCAGACCTACAGGAACGAGAGAACATGAGAGATGAGAAAAAAAACCTGGTTGATTTATTTATTTAAATCAATCATCTATTGTCTTACCGATCTCCATTTTGACTTCAAATCTGCCAGGTCTCATCAGAGCATCGTCTATCAGATCAGGTCTGTTAGTCATTCCTGTACAAGAACAACAGACACATATGAGAAGTGTGACAGTAGTTAGTTTTAAGCTGCTGATGTTCAATGAGGGATTAAACTCTACTTTATTATATTTAGTGTGCGGTGAATTAAATGAAGAGTGAGGCTCATTGTTACATACTGTAGTGTAGTGTAGTGTGTCTGTGTGTGGTGTTGTATACCTATAACAAGGATATTGTTGAGTTGCTCCACACCGTCAATTTTGGATAGCAGCTGATTGACCACAGTGTCGTGGACGCCGGTGCTGCTTGCTCCTGTACCACGCTGCTTACAGATGGCATCCAACTCATCGAAGATGATAATGTGCAGCCCGCTGTTAGCACCCAGCTACCACACACACATGCACAGAAAGAGAGAGAAGACAACCAAATCAAGGTTAAGGCTCCATCCCAAAGGGCAAATCTAAGAACATTTCTCTCCTTGGAAGTTAACTGAGCGATGTTTTTCATGTTTATTTGTTACATACCCTCTTCTGCTCCTCCTCAGCATCGGCAAACAGTTTCCTGATGTTGGCCTCAGACTCTCCGACATACTTATTGAGAATCTCTGGTCCGTTTACGACTTTTGGCTCTCGTGCGTTCAACATCTTCCCGATCTGTCTTGCCATCAGAGTCTTACCACAACCAGGAGGACCAAAGAGGAGGATGCCTTTAACGTGTTTACATCCTGCACAGAGTGAGACAGACAAAGCACACTCACTAATAGACACAGTTTAAACTGTGTTTAAAGTGTGGGGAAAAATTGCCATGGGACAATCTTTATTCTCTTTGGTGCGTGTTCAGCTTTCGCCTGACCTTCCTCATAATAAAAAAATACATACAAAAATAATAACTAATACAGGATTTTTAGTAGTCATGGACTTTAGGCTTTATATGACTGAATGATGCAAACTAGTGTAGACTACAGGAGGAGATGGACGGTAAGAAGACTGACTGTACCCAGCTGTTCCACTATGTCAGGAGGAAAGACTCGCGAGGCGAACGCTCTCCGGAAGATGTCTGAGAACTCTTTATCCAGGCCACCGATGCCCATGCGCTCAAAGTTCCAGTCTGGATTAATGATCGTCTGACGTGCCTCTTTGGTTTTGGCTTTTCCTGACGTATGACAAAGAAAAGGATAAATAGTAAATATTTCAGTGCTTGAGATTTAAGCAAATGTTTCCATCCGTCTTCATGAAGCAAATCTTACCAACGAGTGTAAGGGAGGAATTCTCTGCTTTCTCAAAGATCACCTGACTGTTTCCCACCAACAGACCGATCTCAATCTGATAAGAAAGAGATACAAAATCAACAGAAATAAAGGTGTAAAACAATTGCACTGTGGTTAAACAAACAGGTTGCTGTTAAGGTTCGACTGGTTTTATTAAATCGTATCAACGACAGACAGACAGACAGACAGACAGGCAGACAGACAGACAGACAGACAGACAGACAGACAGACAGACAGACAGACAGACAGGCAGACAGACAGACAGACAGACAGACAGACAGACAGACAGATAGATAGATAGATCGATAGATAGATAGATAGATAGATAGATAGATAGATAGATAGATAGATAGATAGATAGATAGATATAGACCTTTTGTTTTTTTCCAGTCGCTGTCTCTCCTTTCAGTATGCTCGCATCCATTGCCTCAATGTCTTTCACCAGCAGGCCAAAGAGTTTATCACAGAAACTAAACACCAACTACACACACACACACACACACACACACACACACACACACACACACACACACACACACACACACACAAACACAATCAGCATGTTCAATACTACTACTTACTATACATACTATAATAATATGAATAATAATAAGAAGAAAAAGAAATACTAGTTTACTTACAGCTTCCATTAACTGATATTATTTAACACATTATTCAGTAACAATACTCTAATAAATATAATTATCATTACCAAAGTAATAAACACTTGTATCAACTGATTTTTAACCTAAAAAAAAAATCATTCACACTATCAATAAACTGAATTGAAATCCACATTGACCAACATTAAGAACATTTTGTAACTTACTGTAATAGATTCACTGAGCATTATTTAATGTGTGTTCACATTGTTTGTCAACATTTAAACAGAGGGTAATTAGTGCATATGACACCTCACTTTATGAATATCAATTTGATTATAAGCCTTTAAGTTATTCATGTTTAAAATATAAATAATTAATTGATTATTTTGTACCTGCTGTCCCACGGTGAAAGCCTGGTTATTGAACTGCTGAATGAATTCACTCGCCATTTTGTCTGAATCATATGGAGATGAGTCGGTGCTTTTCTTTTGCAGGAAGTCGATCTCGATCATCATTGCGCCGATGCACTGCCTCGATTTGTCAAAGTTATAGTTTAATACTAAAATCAGGGGAGAAATTTTGTAGAAACATTTTGTAACTTGATAGATGAAAGGGACAGTACTCTAAACCAAGAATGATTTAATTATCATTATTATTCACACCTTCCACTTCTTGTCCGATAGAGAGTCCGGCCCATTTCCTCTGTCAGAGAGATAACAGTGTCACAGTGTAACTGCCTTGAACTTTTATATAAACAGATGAAAAATTTACAGAGAAAGCTGCATTCAGAGTCGGTGACTTCAGTCCGTCCAAATGTTAAAGACGATATGTGAGGAAAGTTTCTAATTTCGCAAATTCACCTATGTTTCAAAGAGCCCACAGATTGGCGGAGAAGCTCACTGAGAATTCAGATAACTTTAGCTAAGTGTTGGTTATAATTTAAATAAAAGATACACAATCTTTAAGATGCTGTCTAAGATGTTAATGTCCTTATTGTGAACTTTACAGAGATTATATTGATGATTTGTATACAGTATATATTTAGTATTGGTCTTGAATGGTATTTCATAGTTTTTTGTGTGTATGTTCAGCAAAACATAAGTATTCCTGTGACATATAGTTTCTGGTCTTAATACTGTGCTTCTCTTAAGGAAATACAGTCAAAATGTCTGTATATTCTGACAAATGCTCACTAAGTAGCTTTGACTGAGGTCTGAATGCCACAATACTCAATTTAGGATTTAGATCCTTACTACATGTACTAAACTCAACTCTGAATACAACCACAAGAACATAATGTGTGTTTGTCTGTATACCTGTGGTAAGCTGAATGCTATAGTTCCAGGTGTTACCGTGTGATGACCCTTCACCGTGAACACAAACTTGTGGTTCGGAGTGGTTTTAACACTAACATGCCTGCAGAAAGATAAGCATTACACAATCACTAATTCATTCATTCGTCTTTAGCAACCGCTCATGGTCATGTCTGTGGGACAGACATCCAGGGAGAAATGCACAGGATCATAATCACAAGGTGTTGATTAACATCTCTGACAACAGTTCTGTCTGTAAGGCACATTAACATATTATATATTAATAGGCTTGTTCAGACATTTTATATACGTACACTTGTAGGTAACAATTTAGACTAGTAAGGCACGTGGACCCCATGAAAAGATCTGCTATGGTGCTGACTCAGAATCTCCTTCCAAAATAGCAGATAACAGCATCATCTCTTTACTGTTCTGAAGTTTTTTCAGTTGTTTATATCGTTAATTAGTCATTTTTAACTTTAGATCAACACTCAGTTTTAAAGATTCAGCACCTTTTTGTTATCTAAATACCTTCTTCATATACCTCAAATACTGTATCGATACTGTTTTTAATAAAATATGATGTGGTATATTAGAGTAATACTCACTGTCCAGACTGCAGGTCTTTCTCATTTACCACTGCACAGTTTGTTAATGACAGCTCGTCAGTGGGGCATCGCGCTGCTTGCATTGTCTGAAAGTGACACAAACCAAGAGAGTAAGTGATCTGGAAAGTGTGAGAAAGTGATCTTTTATTGTCTTACCTTACTGGTTTACAATTTCAAATCATATTTCTAGTCAAACATCTACATTCGTAATAGAAAACCTTTTCATACAGAGTCAAATCCTTAGATACTCCAACATGTTCTGTTTGCTTTGATTATCTTGAGACGCTCTAGAACATAACTGTAGTGTACCTGTTGCAAAATGACGAAAGAAGCTCATGGCCACTCTAACAGAGAGATAGAAGTACCTGACAGAAGAGGGACCAGTAATACTCCATCAATCAAGCGTTTATGTTATAGTTGTTAGACAGAAACCACTGCTGATTAAAAAGCACATGGCAGGCACTTAAAGGACTCTGAGTGCATGAGGAAAAAGATTCTGCTCAACAACTGGGTAACACCATTTCCGTGGTGAAGCATAGTGGTGGCAGCATAGTGCAATATTTGTGACAGGGACAGAAAGACAGTTCAGAAATGAAGAAAGAGGACCTTGAAGAAAACCTGCTCCAAAAGTGCACACAACAACGACACAAAGCATCCAACCGAGACAATGCTGGTGTGAGTTGGGACAAGTCTCTGAATGTCCTTGAGTGGCCACAGACTCCAGATCTATGGAGAGACCTGAAGATGACTGATAACGTATGCTTCCCATCCACCCTGATTGACCCTGAGAGGATTTGTCAGGAAGACTTAGACACACTGCCCAAATCCCAGTGTGCATAGCTTGTACAGACTGACCCAAGAAGACTCAAAGCTGCTAAAGGAGTCTTCAATCTTAGCTTAAAGATTTTCATTCGGATCTTATCTTATATTACCTACAAAGGGCATGGGTATGGTGGCAGTCTTCCATTCCAACCATGCAGGAGGGCATGTGGTAGCCTAGTGGTTAAGGTGTTGGGCTACTGATCGGAAGGTTGTGAGTTCGATTCCTACGTCCACCAAGCTGCCACTGCTGGGCCCCTGAGCAAGGCCCTTAACCCTCAATTGCTCAGTTGTATAAAAATTAGATAAAAATGTAAGTTGCTCTGGATAAGAGTGTCTGCTAAATGCTGTAAATGTAAATGCAGGAGTCACAACCAGTTTCCACTAGCCTAATCAGTTCACTTTAGTCTACAATAATCTATACAGGGTGTCTGCTATTTCAAGAAGTCAGGTCAAGAAGCATTTATTGTCATTTCAACCATATATAACTGTTGCCGTACACAGTAAAATGAGATGTTTCTCCAGGACCTTGGTGCTACATAAAACAAAGACAACACTAATGACTTAGTAAGTAGTCCTAGCCACATAAAGTGCATCTGTGCAACCTGGTGCAAACAGTGCAAGACAAGACAAAAAGACAGCGCAGGACAAAAGACAGTGCAAACAAAAAATACAAGACTTTACACAAAAGACAAAAACAAACAAACAAAAAAAAACAGCACCAACCAGTGTAAATACTGTAGGTTCAATCACTATTGCATGTGCAGAAATACTGGAATGAACACAGTGTTACAGCAGAAGTTACATGAAGTATTGTAAAGTATTGTGCAAAACAGCAATCAACTGAAATGTGAGACAGCATGTGCAAAGAGCAAAAAAAGTGTACAAAACAGCATGTAAACAGTTTGATGGACGTATATTGGAAGAGTGTGTATTTGGTGTAGGTCTGTGCAGTCCTTACAGTAGATGTACATGTGTATTGTGCTCAGTACAGTTCAGTTCAGTTAATAAGAAGTCTGATGGATTGTGGAAAAAACTGTTACGCAGTCTGATCGCGAGGGCCCGGATTCTTCTGTACCTTTTTCCAGATAACAGGAGGATGAAGAGTGTGTGAGGGGTCCACAATCCACAATGCTGTTGGTTTTGCGTGTGGTGTAAATGTCCATGCTAGTGGGAATGGAGACTCCAATTATCTTCTCAGCTGTCCTCATTATCCACTGCAGGGTCTTGCAATCCAAGATGGTGCAGTTCCCAAACCAGAATGCTCTCAATGGTCCCTCTGTAAAACGTAGTCAGAATGGGGGCAGGGAGATGGACTTTTCTAAGCCTTCATAAGAAGTAGAGATGCTGCTAGGCTTCCTTAGTAATGGAGGTAGTGTTGAGTGACCAGGTGAAGCTCTCCGGTAGATGAACACCAAGAAATGTGGTGCTCTTGTCGATGCTCTATGTTCAGTGGAGAGTGGTCGCTCTGTGCTCTCCTGAAGTCTGCAACCATCTCTTTAGTTTTATCAACATTCAGGCAGACAGCCTGACATTCAGGCAGACAGGTTGTTGGCTCTAGACCAGCCAGTTAGCTGTTGCACCTTCTCTCTGTTCGCTGACTCATCGTTCTTGCTGATTAGACCCACCACTGTCGTGTCATCAACGAACTGGATAATATGGTTCGATCTCAGTCATGAGTCAGCAAGGTGAACAGCAATGGACTGTGCATGCAGCCCTGAGGGGCTCCGGTGCTCAGCATGGTGGTGCTGGAGATGCTGTTCCCGATCCAGACTGACTGAGGTATCCCAGCAGGCTCAGCTTCTCAATCAGGTGCTGAGGGATGATTGTGTTAAATGCTGAACTAAAGTCTATGAACAGCATTCGAACATAAGTGTCTTTATTGTCCAGGCGGGTGAGGGCTAAATGAAGGACCGTGGCAATGGAATTGTCTGTGGAGCGGTTTGGGCGATACGCAAACTGTAGGGGGTCCAGTGAGGGTGGTAACTGCGTTTTGATGTGCCTCATGACAAGCTTCTCGAAGCACTTCATAACGATGAGTGTGAGTGCGAAAGGACGATAATCATTGAGGCAGGACACTGTAGACTTCTTTGTGACGGGTACAAAGGTAGTTGTCTTGAGGCACATAGGAACAAAACCGCTGCTCCGGGAAATGTTGAAGCTGTCAGTAAAGACATCCGCTAGCTGTTCTGTGCATTCCCTGAGCACCCTGCTAGGGATGTTGTCTAGTCCAGCAGCCTTCCGTGGGTTAACTTTGCGTAGAGTTCTCCTCACATCAACCATGGATAGACAGAGTACCTGATCGTTGGGGGGAGGGATGGTCTTCCTTGCCACTACGTTGTTGTGCACCTAAAACCTTCAGTGTATCTGGGAGGGAGGCATCGCTATTACAGGCAGGTGAAGCTGTCCTGTAGTTTGTGATCGCCTGTATGCATTGCCACATGCACCAGGTGTCTCCGCTGTCCTGTAAGTGGCTGTGGATTGTCTGGGCATGTGCGCGATTTTCTCTGATGGCTCGGGACAGTTTGACCCTTGCTGTTCTTAGCGCCGCCCTGTTCTGAAGGCTAGGTCTCTAGTCTTCAGCAGCGCACGAACTGTAGTAGTCGTACACCGCTTCTGGTTGGAGCGTGTGGTGATGGTCTTGGAGACGGTAACGTCATCAATGCACTTGCCGATGTAGCTGGTCTCTGATGCATTGCTCAAAGGTATGCAAAGGTGTATTCCTCAAAGGTGACGGAGTGGCTGATGGTTGCATCCTCCCTAAAGATGCACTTAAAGCAGTCCTGAAGAGCAGACGTGGCTCCAGCAGGCCAGATTTTCACCTGCTTCAGAACCAGTGTAGAGCGTCTGACGAGTGGTCTGTATGCTGGAATTAGCATAACAGAGATGTGGTCTGAGTAACCGAGGTGAGGGCGGGGCTCCGCACGATACACGGAGAGAATGTTTGTGTAAACAAGATTCAGCATGCTTTTCCCTCTTGTTGCAAAGTACACATACTCAAGGAATTTAGGGGGCACGATTAGAGATTTGCATGATGAAATCTCCGGCGATGATAAACAGTCTGTCAGGATGAACATTCTGCAGATTGCTAATAGCCCCATGGAGTTCACATAGCGCCTCATTAGCATTAGCACTGTACACTCCGACAATGAAAACCGTGGTGAATTCCCGTGGTAAATAATATGGCCTGCATCTAACAGTCACAAACTCCACTAGCAGTGAGCAGTAACTAGAAACATGCACATAGTTCTTGCACCATTCCGTGTTGATGCTATTTGGCTGGAATGAAAGCTTTCAACCACACTGGCCCTTTGGTGATAAAACTGAAGACCCTGCCCTAAAGTATAAAACACTTTCCCATCCTTTGCTCATACCAAATGAAGGTTTCTTAGGCAGATAAAGAAGAATATCCATTAATCGAATGGATCTGCAATGTGATGTTAATGCAACATGTGGTTTTGAGCTCATTACAAACTATTTCCCATTTACAAGATTCTCCACCCTCTAAGACCTCATTATCATCATGCCCACACACACACACACACACAGAGTTTGTGTTTGATCCTGATTTTTTTGCGGCCATGTCCCAAATCACTGCAGTGTACGGTGTGTGTGACTGTGGCGGTAGTTATTATCGTTAGCTAGTAAGTTGAAGTATTCAGCATTCCCAATAAAACTTTCACGGTTACCATGACAACTAGGTTAAACAGTAATTCACAATATCATGCCAAATAAGCTAAATAAGGTTTTGGCTTGTGTGTGAAGGTGCTATATGATTGCTGCTCTTTTGAATGATTCTATCTTGTTGATGGAAATGCACTTTCACCATTCCTCAAATATGCACTAATTGATTAAGTGACATTCGTATGGATGGAACAACTTTTCTGAGCTGAGGAAGTGCACATTCATTAAGGCAGACATGCCAGAAGTCCCATATGAGGGAATTGCTGCAGTACTGGAAACCAGCCAATCTGTATCCCTCCACAAACTCTTATCACTCTGGTGCACCACCCCTCTCTCTCTCTCTCTCTCTCTCTCTCTCTCTCTCTCTCTCATCATATAAATCAGGGGTATTCAATTAAAATTCAAAAAGGTCCAGTTACTAAAATTTCCTCCCAGCAAAGGTCCGAATCTTATATTGTCACTTAAAATAGTGTACCCTCATGTTAATAAAATCAATAACGCACATACATTTCTATATAATTTATTGTTAAATTTCAAGTGTTTTCAAAGTCTGAACTTGTATGGCACTTGAATGGAAAACAATACTGTATTGTAGTAATACAATACATGTCAAGTAACAGACAACAGACACTGAATTTCTTCTGAATAAAATAAATAAAAAGTGCAAACACAGCTTTGAGCAGCCTGAACTTAGGGCCTATATTTCAAGTAATGTAAAACATTCAGAATCTTCTGAATAAAATAAAAGTGCTTTTAATCTTTAAGAAAAAAATTAAACAAAAGACTTTTGAGCTGCCCCTTTTTTAAACATTAACTACATTAATAACACAGGAACCTTAGGCAAAAGAACATTTCAAGTAAAATAGAACAGGGCAGAATTTACTGAATAAAAGAAAAGTGCAGAGCTTTGAGCAGCTCCCTTTTTCCTCTCTCCTTTCCACCTCTCCTTACTCCCTTTCCATCTTCCGTTCCTAGTGAGAGAAATGGGCATGTAACTGTCCTGCCAGCAGTATGAATCTTAATTGTCCTGCCAGCGTAAATAGGTGCATTACTGCCACCTGCCATACTCTGGAGTATGGAACACAAACAATCTGTTTTTGGCTTGGCTTTTGATGACGCTTCTGTCGTAATAACTACATTAACTGCGCATGAACAAAAGATTTATCTTTTTATTAATATCAAAGAGCTTATATAATCTTATAATATTAGATTATAATAAGGAGATGCTTAGTATGATAATATTAGAATTTTAACGGGTCCAGGCAGACCTGTCACTCGGTCCGGATCCGGACCGCAGTATGCCATTTGGTGATGCCCGATATAAACGATCAATCCAGCAGGTCAAGTCGTAAGAGTTAAAGCTAACCAGGTTTAAACACCACAGACTCAAACACTATCACTAGCACCTAATTCATCATACATACCTTAAAAAATATGACCACCTCAAGGACAATGCAAGTAAAGACTGTTTGCAGGCTTAAAACAATCAAGGGGCTGGTGTTTATCATCTATTGCATATGATTGATAACACATTGTATGATCTATAGTAAGGGGTTAAGATGAAGGTTTAGGTTCAGGAATAAAGGATCACAATTTAGGCTTAGAGTACGTGTTTGACATCTGGGTTTGAAATGAGGGCTTAGGATCTGTGGTCTGAATAAAGAATTCTGGGTTAGAGTTTTGTGTTAGGATTTAGAGTTTAGAATTTGGGATTTAGATCAATATTATACCTGAAAATTACATAGTTTGATGATTTGGCTTTATACCCATACTGTATGTTGGCCTCTGGAACTGTTACCATAAAGATGGAGGTGCAAAATAAACCATTGACAGGTGGTGGTGATACCTGTCAATGGGTAGGGTATATTAGGCACCAAGTGAGGAGTCAGTTCTCAAAGTTAATGTGTTGGAATCAGGAGAAATGGTAAGGATCGTAAGGATCTGAGCGATGGCTAGATGACTGGGTCTGAGCATCTCTAAAACTGTCATGTCTTGTGTGGTGTTCCTGGTATGCAGAAGTTAGTGGTCCATGGAAGGACAAGCAGTAAACCAGCAGGGTGAAGAGTGAAGGCTCATCTGGTCCTATCTCACAGAACAGCTTCTGTAGGACAAATTGCTAATGCTGGCTTTGACACAAAGGTGTTAGGAAACACACTGCACCGCAGCCTGTGGTGTTTTGGGCTGTGTAGCTGCAGACTGGTCAAAGTGCCCATGTTGACCCCTGTACGCTGTGCTACAATAGTGCCTACACTGGGCATAAGAGCATCAGAACTGGATCATGAAGCAATAGAAAAACTTGGCCTGGTCTGATGAATCACATTTTCTTTAATATCATATGGACAACTGGGTGCATGTGGGTTGCTTACCTTGTGCCTTGGCATTCATGTGGATGTTACTTTGACACATACCACCTACCTTAACATAGTTGCAGCGCAAAGACACCACTTCATACGGACAGTATTCCCTAAAAGCAGCAAGATAAATCTTCCTGTCACAGTGCAACAATTGACCAGGAATGGGTTTGAGGAACAAGACAAGATTTCAAGGTGTTGATCTGATCAACAATAAACAAGTC